>NC_057799.1:204230801-204234304 GCF_018294505.1 Triticum aestivum
GGAACTCCAAAGATTCGCGTTGCTACCCAACAATGCTCAAACCTCCAGCCGAGTAGGTTGCACATGAAAATGCAGTGCGTACCAATGCAGGAATATCTACACGTACGTCATCATGTGTAACAAGAAAGATCTCAGCTTTAGCTTTTGAAGCATGCCACATGCCATAATGTATGCGAGACCTATACTACCTTACAATTAGCCATGACCATACTTTTCTGAGGAGTAGCGATCTTTATCTGAAACGTTTTTCCACCAACAGTTTGAAGTATTTTGAACGGGAGAACAATTCAATGCAGCCATATTTGACACTATGAAAAACAAGCACGAAGATGCATGCAAAACCGTGATGATTATACTTTAACGAAAGGAGAAGAAGTAAAACAGCAATCATTTCCCCCACTGAGTTCAGATGACATTCTGAAGGCCCTATTAAGATATTAAAACTTGGGCAAGAATTTCAGAGGTAACAGATTCATGAAATATATATTTTTGTAAAAAAAAATAAAGCCTGGTGAGAAGAATGAGATGGTAAAGCTGAGGAAAGTGATGGGAGTGAAGACTGAAGAGGTGCGAATGTGCCTTGCATGTGATGTGAACATATCGTTGCTCCTACTCACATGCGAGAAAGGGGATTCTTTTTTGCATTCTTGTGGCGCCCTTTTTCTCTTTGTGAAATGGCACTGTGGCTGGGGCCAATCAGATCAAGACGCTCCACGCCCAGAGCACTCTTGCAGACTTGGCAGAGTACTACTACTATCAAACAATCTACAGCAAGAACCAGCTCAGCTTCTGTTAAGTGGCCATGGACTTGAGTGATATTAAAAAGAGCGGGCTATAGGTACCAAAACATCATCCATAAGTCTCTGAAAGCTGGGACCTGGATGATGCATGAGTTACCAGAATCGTGTATTTGCAAGCTTCAGAAATGATGCTGCAAAATGAATGATGTAGTTTGTTCTGAACCAACCTTTTCGTAGCACTAATTAGCTGTCTAAAAGCTCACAATTTAGCCTTGTAGAAAGGTCATGTCATACACCGTCAAGCCTAAGGAGCGGGCTTGCGATTTTCTGAACTCTGATAAAAGCTGGGCAGTATGGGCTCAATCATCAGGCCCCGTCCGGAGGCCCTAAGCCATACCTTCCTTAACACGAAATAACAATTCCTACCAGATAGCACACTTGGTTGCTGCACTAGTCATATCCCCTACCAGTCCTAGAACTAAGAAAAGCAACCCTTCTCCTAACCACATCAATGGAATAAATACTAATTGCAACTTTCTTTGCCGTGGAAATGCTAATTGCAAAGTGGTCTCCAATCTCCAATGATAAGACAAATCGAACAACTTTCCGGAATGATTCCACGAGTGCCATCTACTTTTGGGGCGTGACAATGGCGTCGCTCCTACATGAATGAAAATTGAAGCCGGAAGAAAAACACTTCCACTGGCTTATTGCATTATTGACATAATACTATACGTCTACCCTGAAATGGTCTGGCGCCATACTGTGCTGTCTATCCAACCATCGACACCGATAAGCAGTTGCAAATCTTTAAGCAGTCACTTGTCAGATAATTTAGGATGTGCAGTTCCTCACTCCCTGTCGCCACTCACGAGCATGAGAATAAGTGTTCATGAGACATGATACTACAAGCATTGCTACCAAGTCTTTGTCAATCCCAAGCGCGCAATCAAGTAACCAAAAAGGAACGGCAGAAAACTACAGACAACCAATTGCGATTGGAAGACCAAACAGAGAGAATGATCAATGTCAAACCCAAGAACGACCGATGCTCACTAAATTAGCAAGGAAAAATTCATTTCTCAAGCAATGTTATCTAGTAGGAGTATATGCGTCAGAATTCAGAAAGTGGCAGTACTCACTGGGATCGGTGGTGGTGACCATGCCGGCGCCCTGGAAGTAGCAGGAGCCGCCGGCCTTGCCCTGCGACTGGTAGTAGGTGTTGAAGGCGAACGACGCGTGGCTCCGCACGTCGTTGGGCTCGTAGCACCCCTCCCCGGGCTGTATCGCCGTGCAGTCAGACCGGCCGGGGCCGCATGCCCAGTCCATGGCAGCCTGCACCGCCTTCTCGTCGGCGTCGTCCGCCGCGATGCAGAACGTCCGGTCCGTCGTGTCGTTCCCCAAGAAACCGTCCTTCCCGGTGACGTGGAGCAGGTACACCGGCGTGCCGTTGCCGTGGAAGAGCCCCCAGTTGGCCTCCGACGCCGGCCCCGGCCGCAGGTCCTCGTTGAAGAGCTCGTAGATGTACACGCTGGCCTGCGCGCCGGGCCGCATAGGCGTCCCGGGCTTCTCCGTGACGTGCTTGATGAGGTTGGAGTTGTAGGTGTTGGCGTTGTCCTTGCTGGCGTACGGCTCTTCCTTGCGGTCCCCGTAGGACGGCCACCCGGTCTCGGTGACCAGCACCGGGATGCCCGCGCTGACGTTGAGGTTCTTGAGGGCGACGTACACCGCGTCGAGCATGGCGTCGAACACGTTGGTGTAGTGGAGCAGCGTGTTGGGGTCGACCATCTCCAGCGACGGCGGGAGCGGCTTGAACATGGCGTTGTCGACCGGCACGACGCCGCTGCTCTGCATCAGCGAGTAGTAGGGGTAGAGGTTGAGCATGAGCGGCGCGGAGGTGTTGGCGAGGTGGGAGAGGAGCGGGAGGAGGAAGGATTTGGCGAGGGACTGGTTGAAGTAGGCCTGGGACGGGGGAAAGGGCTCGAGGACGATGGAGAAAGGGAGCGGGGTGGAGACGGGGATGGAGGAGAGGTTGGCGGCGGCGAGCGCGGCGGCGAGGGACTGGATGGCGGGGAGGAGGATGGGGAGCGCGGAGGGCAGGGCGGTGGGGACCTCGTCGCCGACGGCGATGGCGGAGATGAGGCCCGGGCTGGTGGAGTTGGCGGCGGCGAAGGGGAGCACCCGGCGGGCGACCCAGGCGGAGGCGGTGGCCGGGGAGGAGCCGAGCGCGAGGAGCTCGTCGTTTGGGACGCCGACGATGGCGGTGGCGCCGGAGGAGGCGAGCGCGGAGAGCAGGCGTGGGTCGGCGTCGTAGAGGCGCACGTGGGTGATGCGCTGCGCGCGGAGGAACGCCGCGAGGTCCGACGGGGACAGCAGGTTGGTCACCGCCGTGCCGATCGTCACGCCGACGTAGGGGTCGCCGGAGCCCGCCGCGGAGACCGAGCCTGCAGGCAAACATTAGCAGGCGCAGAAAGAGAGCGCAGTGGCAAGCAAGCGTATGTGGATGGTGAGAGACCGAGAGCTTACAGCGCAGACAGGAATGGAGGCAGAGAAGGTGGAGCGAGAGGAGGAGCAGGCTGCGTGTGCCTCCTCTGCTCCTAGCCCCCATTGTCCGTCCAACTTGTCCTGCTCCTGCTGGGAAGGGAAGGGAAGGGGATTGCCTCTCCTCTCCTCTCCTCTTTCGAGAGAGATTGGCGGTGCGTGCTTTGGAGGAGCTCCTCGCGTGCTTTCTTCAGGAATTTCCTTTCCTTGTCTGAATTCCGG
>NC_057799.1:204234781-204254647 GCF_018294505.1 Triticum aestivum
CGAATTGGCTGTTTGTTTCTTGCTTTCTTTCTTGGTTGTTAGCTTCCTTCCCGAGGGGAGCCTCCTTTTTTTGAATGGATTCTCTTTATGATATGAGGTTTATTTGGTAGTAGTGGTACGTATTAATTAGTATCTAATCTTGCTTATTAAAAGTCTTTCTTTCTTTCAGTGGGGAAGGGACAAGGTCCAGGCGGCAGCGAGCCCGTGACAGTGACACTGAGCCGCCTGGCCGGTGGGGACAAGCCTCCATAAGATTAGAGTGGTTCACACTTCCACTTCACTCCAGCAGCTGGCTGTGCAAGCCTGTCTTTCTTGTCCTCGCCCGTTTCTTCTACTGCAACAGTCGCAACAACAAGTTCCCCGTGAATGAAGATTACACACACACGCAGATCTACAACGTCCAAAATGCTGCCTGCGCTCCAGAGGGATTCAAAAACATTCTTATGTGAATGCTACAACCAGTAAACTGAACTGCAGTCTGCAGGCGCCAGCCAAAACAAAAGACAACTCCCTCCGTTTAGATGAGTAAGTCACCTTACGAAAATTAAATAATCTCAAAACACTTAGGCACGATACATTAACTCTCTACTCGTTCCTTGTTTTGTGACATATCAACCAATAAGAGATATGGACCGTGCATGCTTTCAATGACTTGAGACTACCAAACATGACATGCAGTGGTTAGTTCATCGCATGCAATGCTATTAATTAGCAAAAATACATAAGTTTTCTCGTTTCCCTCTTCCCCTTGGTCGCGGTGCACAACGTAAGATGACTTATACACCTAGTCGGAGGGAGTGGTACTAGTAGCAGCATGACGAAATGAATCAGCAGAAGATCTCGCGTGGGTAACGCCGAGGGTCCATCCCATGGAAACTCTGACGCTCTCCCTCTCTCGTGCCATAAATTGTGTCAAACTCCAATGCAATGCCTCCGTGTTGCGCTTCCAAGTTCCAACCATAAATAACAAAGTTTTCATCCAAGAAATTTACACTAGCCTGCAAGCGTTGAAATTCTTGCCATCGCTCATCACAAAAAAAAATGCTGCCATCACTGCTGTTTTAGTTTTATAAACTTATATAAGATTAAGTAGGTTTGCTATCTGAGTTACTGGTGACCAGTGTTAAGCTTAAGACCATCTTGAGTCACAACAATAAACTAGAAATGGTTCTTTTGATTAAACCAGGGACAGACATGCAACTTGAAGAAATCTTCCATGTCGTTTCTAAATCCATGCCGCATCTACTACTTCCAACAAACCAAACTACCACATATACACATCTGGGGATTCTTCTAGAAACTACATCCGTGGTGAATTGTCGAGGCACGACCTCGTCTCCCGACAACGGGATCACAAGCAATGCAATAGCATGTCCCCACATTTATCCCCTGGCCGGTTGCTACATAAAAGGGAGGCTTCCCACATGTGGATCTGCATTCGATCTCAAAGTTAGGAATACTTGTTTCAAAAAAAGTTAGGAATACTGTATTTCTTATGGGCAGCAATAGAATGCGCCGTAACTAGTTTTAGACATCATGGTTGAGAATGGCAGTAAGAAAGAAGAAAAACATACACAAGTTGTTGTCGTGGAGATTCGGGTGCTTGGCTGGCTGCTGGGGCTGCTTTATGAACCACCTCGTTCTGAAAGTAGATGGCTCAACAACTTCTTACTACAATAGCAAGGGATGTAATCAATGTTTTGTCAATATCTCTACGCCCGTCCTAGTGACCAATACAGTGTGCTCAAACTGTGCTGCCCAGCTGCCATCGTCAGTGACAGTAGTCCATCCATTTTCCCATGTAACACACTCTGCTTTGTCCATTATAAGTATAGGTTCTGCAAAAAATTCATCAAGATTGTCAACTTGGTCTGAAATTCCAAGAGTCATTCCTTCCCAATTTAGTTACAAATAAATACCAAGAGCTTCTAGGATTAGACATATAAATAAACATAATGCTTATTGAAGACTATTCACATTTCCTTTCTTTATAGCAACGTTCAATCTTCTGAAAAACATTTTCAATCATAATCAAATCACTGAAAATTCCAGTACACCATGTTTTAAATGAAAATTACAAACTGTTTGGAAGTAAAACTCGAAACATAAAAGGAGAGCCCCGAGTACGTACCAATTGTGAATGTTTGTCCTTCAACCATTCGACCAGAGTTTTCATTTGCTACAAAAAAGGGTTTTCATTAGTCTACTGTATGCTTCAAACGTCAACTTATTAGTCCAACACAATTCAGGTATACTATTAAAAGTTTAAAACAGTTCGTCCAAGAAAGAATGGGAGATAGTAAACCCATAGCTGTATAAATCCTTGGCAACAATTACATGAGACGACATTACCCCTGTCCTTTGAAACTCAGCAACCTGTTCCTATATTCCCGGCAATAATTTGTTACGACAACCAATGCAAATTGGCATACTGAACATGTAACTGTGTTGCTTCATATCAGCCTAAATATTCTAAACAAGGGACTGGACTTGGCAAAAATTATAAGCATTACAAGCAGGAACTCATAAATCAAGTAATGTTATATGCTAAGGTGCTGAACTACAGAAAGATGTTCGCAGTCGGATGAATATCAATGGTAAGGTAGGTCAAAAAGAGCAGTGAAATATCAAATAAGTGCTCACCATGATGGAGGATAAGTGGCTCAGAATGCAACATAGTTCCAATTCCATGTCCAACAAAGCGCTCCACCACATGATAGCCATAGAAATAAGCAAGCTTGCTGAAATAATTTGAAGAAAATTTAAAGATACGCGGCATCACAAATGTTCTTCAGAAAAACTCAGTACAAAGGTGCAGCAATAAAAAACTGGACGATTTGGCTTTTAAGAGTATCAGTGTTAGTCTAGTTTAGATTCAGTGCCATACTGGTTTTTATAAATTTAACACTTAGCTTACAATAGCAATAAAAGTGTTGTTGCTATTTAGAATTCACTGATTCTGCACGAGTTTCACATGGAAGTAGTTCAAACCTCACAGGAATCCGGGAAAATTCCCATGCTCCAAACGATATCTAGGATCTGGATGCCAAACAAGCACAACCCACCGACCAACGCAGTTATACAGTATATCTACATGTTTGGTGGAACTGTAGCAGTGAACAGTTGCTCTAGTTTGTTGTATGGTAAACCAAGGAAAATTTCCACGTTCCAAGCATGTCTTTCACTGTTTCATATATTCTCTCAAATCAGCAAACATTTGCAAACCATCTTGTTTGAAAATTACCTAAGGTACCCAATACATAAGAGGCTGGTTGTAACTAAAATGGAAAGAGATAATGAATGGTTGGGATTGAGCGGTGACGCCCACCCGCAATAATATGATGAAACAAGAAACCTGAAGTCATTTAGTCATAAGCAGTTTTACTAACGTCGCAAAAAAAACAGTTTTACTAACAGTTTATGCTGCCTCTTTGGTGGGATACTCAGTTGAGTATTTTATTTTTAAAAATTGCAGTGCAAAGGGTTTTTTGTTAATAGAGTGCACGCCTAAACTCAGATCTATTGAAATGTAACCAACTCCTGAAGCAACATTTCAGGTCGAGTGTGGAAATGGAAAATTTGTAAGAACGGAAAACTGATTTTGCTCTGAAAGTTAGCTTCACAGGTTTTTCGAAGACAGTATGAAAACAAATTAGAGAGCTGAAAGTTATCCTATATTAAGGGCTCATTCAGCTTGCAGGATTTCTAAATCAAAGGAATAGGAAAAGTACAGGATTGGGATGCTCTCTCCACTTTAATCCTTACAAATTTTCCATGAGGTCTTACCTAATGCTAAGAATCATTAGAAATTAAGCCAATATGGACAAAATCCTAAGGAATCTAGTACCTTCATTCTTGTGAAACGAATGCTACATAGGAAAAAATCCTATGGGAATCCTCCTAAAATCCTGCAAACCTAATGAGCCCTAAGATTCGAGAACAAGGTCTTGTTTATCCATGATATTCTCTTCGGCGTATATTGACCAGTAAAATATGTATAGACAGATGCTTTTGTTGTCTAAGTTTTCAGAAAGAATCAACTAACAGGTAACAAACATAGTATCATGTAGAAAAACTACCTTATCTTCTTGCCAATTTTTCTGTAGTTTACACCGTCCCTGCAGACAGAAATACCCTTCTCCAAGCATTCTTCAGCTGCCTGAACCCAATAAAGATCATTTGGTTTCATGTTTTCATGGACGAAAGAACTTTCTTTTTCGATACAAGAGAAGATAGTGTGTCGCCCAAATGTAAAAAAGTCATTTCAGAACATTAAGCCTCAAAATTAGATCTATAAAGTAGAACAAATACTACAGGGATTTGTTAAAATCCAACATGCCTTCAGACAAAAACATCGTAAAACTCACATTAGTGCAAACTGTTACTGAATGGCTATGTTCGTGGATGAAATACCTCACAAATCAATAATAGCTTACCTTTAGGAAATGCTTGATAGATTCATCCGCTTCTCCGCATACAAATGTTCTGGAAGTTCCACCATGGTACCCCTGAAAAGAATGGTACAGATCGTGTTAAAACTAGGGAATGTGTCAGTAAAATCCGACTCTATGCCAAACATACCAACGAAGCATGTGCACAATCTTAGGAGAGAGAACTTACATTTAGGAACACATTTACATCAATATTTATGATGTCTCCATTCTGCAGCAGAAACAACATTTTTCATCCCAGAGTACATAGGCATGACAGAAAAATAAAGAAAGAGAGATGCAAATTTCATCCTACAGAACCTGCAGCTGTGTTGAATCAGGTAGTCCATGGCAGACACACTCATTTACTGATGTGCAGATACTTTTAGGAAATCCACCATAGCCAAGTGGAGAAGGATAAGCACCCGCCTCAACTATCATATGATGCACCGCCCTGTCGATTTCATTTGTAGTAACTGATGGCTGAAATGACGGTGAAATAATGACTGTTATGAAGTGTACACTGCAGAGTCTTCAGATGATTTAGATATAAAAGGATTCTACCTATCTATGGAAAAAAGAATATACCTTAACCAATGTTCCCGCGAAGTCTAGTAAACGGGCTGCAAGTTTGCAAGCAGCTCTCATCCCAGCGATGCCATCGGCATTGTGTATTTGGCGAACTGCGGGTAGTTCTTGTGGTATGTTTGCACCCACATAAGAAGGTCTTGGAATGTGTTCTGGTACAGGAAGTTTGGGATAGACCTTTCCACGCCTCAAAGGCGGCCTCTTCTTTAACTTCCCTGAACTTTGCTCTTGTGTCCTTCAAATGTGTAAGGGTGTTTACAGAGTCATCAATAAGAAACAGACTGGCTGACTTTAGAGCTACAGAGCAACTTACTCTAGATGTCACACCAAGATGAGTACCATCAAGTGTGAAATCTAAGGTCAGAGGAAATTCAGAATCTAGCTCCAGACCAATGGCTACAGCTATTGGTAAATCCTGACGACATGATAAAAGAAGCGACAACAGAAGCTTAAGCACAGCATAATAGTGACGAGAATCGTACTTTTGTAGCTCCATGAGCTCTTCTTCAACCCCATCAACCCAAGTAAGTCCGCCGGCCACGACAAAGCAGCGCTTTGGCGTCATTGCTTTACCTACAGCAGGACAGCAAAGAAGAATCAGCTACGAACCCTACTGTGGTTTCAGCTTTGTTAATCCCATAACGTTTTTTTGAGCAATATAAAAGGCTGTTGGTAGTAGAACGACCCACCCAAGCAATTAAGCTGAGCAGGCTCCTTACCAAAACAAGAAGAGGCCGTCCGAGGATCTCTTCGATTGATGGTGCACTTTGAGACGAATGGGGGAGCCGCCGGCAGGAGGAATGTGTGGGTTCCGGCAGGGCGGAGTGGTACCGGAACGCCGGAACATGACGCTCCAGGTGACATGGCGATGGGGATTCGCACGGCGTCGGTGGAGGCGTCGTGGTCGAGGAAACGGGGCCGGCGGCCGTGTTCGAGGAAGAGGAGACCGGCGGGTACAACGGAGGAGGAGGAGTGCAGCGGAGAGAGGGGATGTGCGTTGAGGATGAGACGCCGCCGGGACTGGGAGGTTTCCGCTATGCGCTTTAATGACTGACGTCAGATTTTTTGGCTTTGCGAGCGAACTTCTTGATGGCCGTTGGATTGGATGCACGAATCTTGAAGCAGTGGAGCGTTCCACGTCATCCACAACCACGTGCTCGTTCGACCGACCCTCCTCGCGCGAATGACCTTATCCTTCTTCTTTGTCGCCCTCCATTCTCCTCCTATTCCTCTCACTCTCTCCTTCTCCGTCTCTCAGCAATACATGCCGCAGATGGACCGAGCGCCGGTCGATGATGAGATCAGGAGGCCACCGGATTCGGGACCAGGGCGATGCACCCTGCAGTCACCGGTCCTGGGCAAGCATGGCAACTCGAGCGACTAACGGTAATGGTACTCTACTTTGATTCGTTGTCGCATCGGCGGATGAGGACCTCGTGAGGGCATTGAAGAGCCACCATGGGAGGCGGAAGTCAGCGAGGAGTTGTCGTCCACTTACCCATTCTGTTAGGTCACCGGGAGACGGAGGGCGTTGAGAAGCATGCGGAGAAGAGCATTCGTGTTGTGGTTTCCGGCGGGCAGCGAGGTGCTGGAGGGGAGGTACAGAGTGTGGCCAAGGCTCGCAGGCGGATCCCGATATCTCGACCCGTGTCTACGGTGGCGGCGGCACGGGATCAAATTGTTGGGGAACATAGTAATTTAAAAAAAATCCTATGCACACGCAAGATCATGGTGATGCATAGTAACGAGAGGGGAGAGTGTCGTCCACGTACCCTCGTAGACCGAAAGCGGAAGCGTTATGTCAACGCGGTTGATGTAGTCGCACGTCTTTACGATCGACCGATCCTAGTACCGAACGTACGGCACCTCCGCGATCTGCACACGTTCAGCTCGGTGACGTCCCACGAACTCACGATCCAGTAGAGCTTCGAGGGAGAGTTCCGTCAGCACGACGGCGTGATGACGATGTTGATGAAGCTACCGACGCAGGGCTTCGCCTAAGCACCGCTACGATATGACCGAGGTGGATTATGGTGGAGGGGGGCACCGCACACGGCCAAAAGATCAATGATCAACTTGTGTGTCTATGGGGTGCCCCCTCCCGCGTATATAAAGGAGTGGAGGAGGGGGAAGGGTCGGCCCTCCTATGGCGCGCCCTGGAGGAGTCCTACTCCCACCGGGAGTAGGATTCCCCCCCCCCCTCCCTAGTTGGACTAGGAGAGAAGGAAGGGGAGAGAGGGAGGAAGGAAACCGGGAGTAGGATTCCCCCCCCTTCCCTAGTTGGACTAGGAGAGAAGGAAGGGGGGGAGAGGGAGGAAGGAAAGGGGGTGCCCCCCTCCTAGTCCAATTCGGACCAGAGGGAGAGGGGGCACGCGGCCTGCCCTGGTCTCCTCTCTCTCTCTCCACTATGGCCCAATAAGGCCCATATACTTACCCGGGGGGGTCCGGTAACCTCCCGGTACTCCGGTAAAATCCCGATTTCATCCGGAACCATTCCGATGTCCAAATATAGGCTTCCAATATATCGATCTTTATGTCTCGACCATTTCGAGACTCCTCGTCATGTCCGTGATCATATCCGGGACTCCGAACTACCTTCGGTACATCAAAACACATAAACTCATATTACCGATCGTCACCGAACGTTAAGCGTGCGGACCCTACGGGTTCGAGAACTATGTAGACATGATCGAGACACGTTTCCGGTCAATAACCAATAGCAGAACCTGGATGCTCATATTGGTTCCTACATATTCTATGAAGATCATTATCGGTCAAACCGCGTAACAACATACGTTGTTCCCTTTGTCATCGGTATGTTACTTGCCCGAGATTCGATCGTCGGTATCTCAATACCTAGCTCAATCTCGTTACCGGCAAGTCTCTTTACTCATTCCGTAATGCATCATCCCGCAACTAACTCATTAGTTACATTGCTTGCAAGGCTTATAGTGATGTGCATTACCAAGAGGGCCCAGAGATACCTCTCCGACAATCGGAGTGACAAATACTAATCTCGATCTATGCCAACTCAACAAGTACCATCGGAGACACCTGTAGAGCACCTTTATAATCACCCAGTTACGTTGTGATGTTTGGTAGCACACAAAGTGTTCCTCCGATATTTGGGAGTTGCATAATCTCATAGTCATAGGAACATGTATAAGTCATGAAGAAAGCAATAGTAATATACTAAACGATCAAATGCTAAGCTAACGAAATGGGTCAAGTCAATCACATCATTCTCTAATGATGTGATCCCGTTAATCAAATGACAACTCATGTCTATGGCTAGGAAACTTAACCATCTTTGATTCAACGAGCTGGTCAAGTAGAGGCATACTAGTGACACTTTGTTTGTCTATGTATTCACATATGTACTAAATTTCCGGTTAATACACTTCTAGCATGAATAATAAACATTTATCATGATATAAGGAAATATAAATAACAACTTTATTATTGCCTCTAGGGCATATTTCCTTCAGTCTCCCACTTGCACTAGAGTCAATAATCTAGATTACACAGTAATGATTCGAACACCCATGGAGTCTTGGTGCTGATCATGTTTTGCTCGTGAGAGAGGCTTAGTCAACGGGTCTGCAACATTCAGATCCGTATGTATCTTGCAAATCTCTATGTCTCGCTCCTTGACTTGATCGCGGACGGAATTGAAGCGTCTCTTGATGTGCTTGGTTCTTTTGTGAAATCTGGATTCCTTTGCCAAGGCAATTGCACCAGTATTGTCACAAAAGATTTTCATTGGACCCGATGCACTAGGTATTACACCTAGATCGGATATGAACTCCTTCATTTGCTGCTTCCGAAGCAACTATGTACTCCGCTTCGCACGTAGATCCCGCCACGACGCTTTGCTTAGAACTGCACCAACTGACAGCTCCACCATTCAATATAAACATGTATCCGGTTTGTGACTTAAAGTCATCTGGATCAGTGTCAAAGCTTGCACCGACGTAACCATTTACGACGAGCTCTTTCTCACCTCCATAAACGAGAAACATATCCTTAGTCCTTTTCAGGTATTTCAGGATGTTCTTGACCGTTGTCCAGTGATCCACTCCTGGATTGCTTTGGTACCTCCCTGCTAAACAAATAGCAAGGCACACATTAGGTCTGGTACACAACATTGCATACATGATAGAGCCTATGGCTGAAGCATAGGGAACACCTTTCATTTTCTCTCTATCTTCTGCAGTGATTGGGCATTGAGTCTGACTCAACTTCACACCTTGTAACACAGGCAAGAACCCTTTCTTTGCTTGATCCATTTTGAACTTCTTCAAAACTTTATCAAGGTATGTGCTTTGTGAAAGTCCAATTAAGCGTCTTAATCTATCTCTGTAGATCTTGATGCCCAATATATAAGCAGCTTCACCGAGGTCTTTCATTGAAAAACTCTTATTCAAGTATCCTTTTATGCTATCCAGAAATTCTATATCATTTCCAGTCAAGAATATGTCATCTACATATAATATAGAAATGCTACAGAGCTCCCACTCACTTTCTTGTAAATACAGGCTTCTCCAAAAGTCTGTATAAAACCATATGCTTTGATCACACTATCAAAACGTTTATTCCAACTCCGAGATGCTTGCACCAGTCCATAGATGGATCGCTGGAGCATACACACTTTGTTAGCATCCTTTAGATCGATAAAACCTTCAGGTTGCATCATATACAACTCTTCTTCCAGAAATCCATTCAGGAATGCAGTCTTTACATCCATTTGCCAAATTTCATAATCATAAAATGCGGCAATTGCTAACATGATTCGACGGACTTAAGCATCGCTACGGGTGAGAAAGTCTCATCGTAGTCAACTCCTTGAACTTGTCGAAAACCTTTTGCAACAAGTCGAGCTTTGTAGAAAGTAACATTACCGTCAGCGTCAGTCTTCTTGAAGATCCATTTATTCTCGATGGCTTGCCGATCCTCGGGCAAGTCAACCAAAGTCCACACTTTGTTCTCATACATGGATCCCATCTCAGATTTCATGGCCTCAAGCCATTTCGTGGAATCTGGGCTCATCATCGCTTCCTCATAGTTCGTAGGTTTGTCATGGTCAAGTAACATGACCTCCAGAACAGGATTACCGTACCACTCTGGTGCGGATCTTACTCTCGTTGACCTACGAGGTTCGGTAGTAACTTGATCTAAAGTTACATGATCATCATCATTAGCTTCCTCACTAATTGGTGTATGAGTCACAGGAACAGATTTCTGTGATGAACTACTTTCCAATAAGGGAGCAGGTACAGTTACCTCATCAAGTTCTACTTTCCTCCCACTCACTTCTTTCGAGAGAAACTCCTTCTCTAGAAAGGATTCGTTCTTAGCAACAAATGTCTTGCCTTCGGATCTGTGATAGAAGGTGTACCCAACAGTCTCCTTTGGGTATCCTATGAAGACACATTTCTCCGATTTGGGTTCGAGCTTATCAGGTTGAAGCTTTTTTACATAAGCATCGCAGCCCCAAACTTTAAGAAATGACAACTTTGGTTTCTTGCCAAACCATAGTTCATAAGGCGTCGTCTCAACGGATTTAGATGGTGCCCTATTTAACGTGAATGCAGCCGTCTCTAAAGCATAACCCCAAAATGATAGCGGTAAATTAGTAAGAGACATCATAGATCGCACCATATCTAGTAAAGTACGATTACAACATTCGGACACACCATTACGCTGTGGTGTACCGGGTGGCGTGAGTTGCGAAACTATTCTGCATTGTTTCAAATGAAGACCAAACTCGTAACTCAAATATTCTCCTCCACGATCAGATCGTAGAAACTTTATTTTCTTGTTACGATGATTTTCCACTTCACTCTGAAATTCTTTGAACTTTTCAAATGTTTCAGACTTATGTTTCATCAAGTAGATATACCCATATCTGCTCAAATCATCTGTGAAGGTGAGAAAATAACGATACCCGCCGCGAGCCTCAATATTCATTAGACCACATACATCAGTATGTATGATTTCCAACAAATCTATTGCTCGCTCCATTGTTTCGGAGAACGACGTTTTAGTCATCTTGCCCATGAGGCATGGTTCGCAAGTACCAAGTGATTCCAAAAGTCCATCAGAATGGAGTTTCTTCATGCGCTTTACACCAATATGACCTAAACGGCAGTGCCACAAATAAGTTGCACTATCATTATCAACTCTGCATCTTTTGGCTTCAATATTATGAATATGTGTATCACTACTATCGAGATTCATCAAAAATAGACCACTCTTCAAGGGTGCATGACCATAAAAGATATTACTCATATAAATAGAACAACCATTATTCTCAGATTTAAATGAATAACCGTCTCGCATCAAACAAGATCCAGATATAATGTTCATGCTCAATGCTGGCACCAAATAACAATTATTCAGGTCTAAAACTAATCCCGAAGGTAGATGTAGAGGTAGTGTGCCGACCGCGATCACATCGACTTTGGAACCATTTCCCACGCGCATCGTCACCTCGTCCTTAGCCAATCTTCGCTTAATCTGTAGTCCCTGTTTCGAGTTGCAGATATTAGCAACAGAACCAGTATCAAATACCCAGGTGCTACTGCGAGCATTAGTAAGGTATACATCAATAACATGTATATCACATATACCTTTGTTCACCTTGCCATCCTTCTTATCCGCCAAATACTGGGGCAGTTCCGCTTCCAGTGACCAGTCCCTTTGCAGTAGAAGCACTCAGTCTCAGGCTTAGGTGCAGACTTGGGCTTCTTCACTTGAGCAGCAACTTGCTTGCCGTTCTTCTTGAAGTTCCCCTTCTTCCCTTTACCCTTTTTCTTGAAACTGGTGGTCTTGTTGACCATCAACACTTGATGCTCCTTCTTGATTTCTACCTCCGCAGCTTTTAGCATCGCGAAGAGCTCGGGAATTGTCTTATCCATCCCTTGCATATTATAGTTCATCACGAAGCTCTTGTAGCTTGGTGGTAGTGATTGAAGAATTCTGTCAATGACACTATCATCCGGAAGATTAACTCCCAGTTGAATCAAGTGATTGTTATACCCAGACATTTTGAGTATATGCTCACTGACAGAACTATTCTCCTCCATCTTGCAGCTGTAGAACTTATTGGAGACTTCATATCTCTCAATCCGGGCATTTGCTTGAAATATTAACTTCAACTCCTGGAACATCTCATATGCTCCATGACGTTCAAAACGTCGTTGAAGTCCCGGTTCTAAGCCGTAAAGCATGGCACACTAAACTATCGAGTAGTCATCGACTTTGCTCTGCCAGACGTTCATAACATCTGGCGTTGCTCCTGCAGCGGGTTTGGCACCTAGCGGTGCTTCCAGGACGTAATTCTTCTGTGCAGCAATGAGAATAATCCTCAAGTTACGGACCCAGCCCGTGTAATTGCTACCACCATCTTTCAACTTTGCTTTCTCAAGGAACGCATTAAAATTCAACGGAACAACAGCACGGGCCATCTATCTACAACAACATAGACATGCAAAATACTATCAGGTACTAAGTTCATGATAAATTAAAGTTCAATTAATCAAATTACTAAATAACTCCCACTTAGACAGACATCCCTCTAATCATCTAAGTGATCACGTGATCCATATCAACTAAACCATGTCCGATCATCACGTGAGATGGAGTAGTTTTCAATGGTGAACATCACTATGTTGATCATATCTACTATATGATTCACGCTCGACCTTTCGGTCTCAATGTTCCGAGGCCATATCTGCATATGCTAGGCTCGTCAAGTTTAACCCGAGTATTCTGCGTGTGCAAAACTGGCTTGCACCCGTTATATGTGAACCTAGAGCTTATCACACCCGATCATCACGTGGTGTCTCGGCACGACGAACTTTCGCAACGGTGCATATTCAGGGAGAACACTTATACCTTGAAATTTAGTGAGAGATCATCTTATAATGCTACCGTCGATCTAAGAAAAATAAGATGCATAAAAGATAAACATCACATGCAATCAATATAAGTGATATGATATGGCCATCATCATCTTGTGCCTTTGATCTCCATCTCCAAAGCATCGTCATGATCACCAT
Source organism: Triticum aestivum (assembly GCF_018294505.1). Lineage (NCBI taxonomy): Eukaryota > Viridiplantae > Streptophyta > Magnoliopsida > Poales > Poaceae > Triticum > Triticum aestivum. The sequence continues at coordinate 204,247,863 of NC_057799.1, forward strand.
CATCACCGGCGCGACACCTTGATCTCCATCGTAGCATCGTTGTCGTCTCACCAACTATTGCTTCTACGACTATCACTACCGCTTAGTGATAAAGTAAAGCAATTACATGGCGATTGCATTTCATACAATAAAGTGACAACCATATGGCTCCTGCCAGTTGTCGATAACTCTGTTACAAAACATGATCATCTCATACAATAAAATTTAGCATCATGTCTTGACCATATCACATCACAACATGCCCTGCAAAAACAAGTTAGACGTCCTCTACTTTGTTGTTGCAAGTTTTACGTGGCTGCTACGGGCAGAGCAAGAACCGTTCTTACCTACGCATCAAAACCAAAACGATATTTCGTCAAGTATGTGCTGTTTTAACCTTCACAAGGACCGGGCGTAGCCACACTCGATTCAACTAAAATTGGAGAAACTGACACCCGCCAGCCACCTGTGTGCGAAGCACGTCGGTAGAACCAGTCTCGCGTAAGCATACGCGTAATGTCGGTCCAGGCCGCTTCATCCAACAATACCGCCGAATCAAAGTATGACATGCTGGTAAGCAGTATGACTTGTATCGCCCACAACTCACTTGTGTTCTACTCGTGCATATAACATCTACGCATAAACCTGGCTCGGATGCCACTGTTGGGGAACGTAGTAATTTCAAAACAAATCCTATGCACACGCAAGATCATGGTGATGCATAGCAACGAGAGGGGAGAGTGTCGTCCACGTACCCTCGTAGACCGAAAGCGGAAGCGTTATGTCAACGCGGTTGATGTAGTCGTACATCTTTACGATCGACCGATCCTAGTACCGAACGTACGGCACCTCCGCGATCTGCACACGTTCAGCTCGGTGACGTCCCATGAACTCACGATCCAGTAGAGCTTCGAGGGAGAGTTCCGTCAGCACGACGGCGTGATGACGGTGTTGATGAAGCTACCAACGCAGGGCTTCGCCTAAGCACCGCTACGATATGACCGAGGTGGATTATGGTGGAGGGGGGCACCGCACACGGCTAAAAGATCAATGATCAACTTGTGTGTCTATGGGGTGCCCCCCTCCCCGTATATAAAGGAGTGGAGGAGGGGGGAGGGCCGGCCCTCCTATGGCGCACCCTGGAGGAGTCCTACTCCCACCGGGAGTAGGATTCCCCCCTTCCCTAGTTGGACTAGGAGAGAAGGAAGGGGGGGAGAGGGAGGAAGGAAAGGGGGGCGCCGCCCCCCCTCCTAGTCCAATTCGGACCAGAGGGAGAGGGGCACGCGGCCTGCCCTGGTCTCCTCTCTCTCTCCACTATGGCCCAATAAGGCCCATATACTTACCGGGGGGGTCCGGTAACCTCCCGGTACTCCGGTAAAATCCCGATTTCACCCGGAACCATTCCGGTGTCCAAATATAGGCTTCCAATATATCGATCTTTATGTCTCGACCATTTCGAGACTCCTCTTCATGTCCGTGATCATATTCGAGACTCCGAACTAGCTTCGGTACATCAAAACACATAAACTCATATTACCGATCGTCACCAAACGTTAAGCGTGCGGACCCTACGGGTTCGAGAACTATGTAGACATGACCGAGACACGTTTCCGGTCAATAACCAATAGCGAAACCTGGATGCTCATACTGGTTCCTACATATTCTATGAAGATCATTATCGGTCAAACCGCATAACAACATATGTTGTTCCCTTTGTCATCGGTATGTTACTTGCCCGAGATTCGATCGTCGGTATCTCAATACCTAGCTCAATCTCGTTACCGGCAAGTCTCTTTACTCGTTCTGTAATGCGTCATCCCGCAACTAACTCATTAGTTACATTGCTTGCAAGGCTTATAGTGATGTGCATTACCAAGAGGGCCCAGAGATACCTCTCCGACAATCGGAGTGACAAATCCTAATCTCGATCTATGCCAACTCAACAAGTACCATCGGAGACACCTGTAGAGCACCTTTATAATCACCAGTTACATTTTGATGTTTGGTAGCACACAAAGTGTTCCTCCGGTATTTGGGAGTTGCATAATCTCATAGTCATAGGAACATGTATAAGTCATGAAGAAAGCAATAGTAATATACTAAACGATCAAATGCTAAGCTAACGAAATGGGTCAAGTCAATCACATCATTCTCTAATGATGTGATCCCGTTAATAAAATGACAACTCATGTCTATGGCTAGGGAACTTAACCATCTTTGATTCAACAAGCTAGTCAAGTAGAGGCATACTAGTGACACTTTGTTTGTCTATGTACTCAAACATGTACTAAGTTTCCGGTTAATACAATTCTAGCATGAATAATAAACATTTATCATGATATAAGGAAATATAAATAACAACTTTATTATTGCCTCTAGGGCATATTTCCTTCACAAATAGGAGAGCATGGCTTTGTGTCGTCGGCAAGATGATGACGGGGGCGTCACGGAGTGGCCGACCACCAGTGGCACCATCAACGAGGAGCGTGGAGGAGCACCACCCCCGGGTGGTGCTCTTCGCCAGCATCTGCAATGCCTACTACTTCTGCTTATTCCCCACCATTCTTGTATGCCCATCAGTAAATCTCAAGAACAACATAGGACGCGTTTGGTAGCCTGCATTAGGCCCAGCCAGGTGAAAGTGCATGTAGTCCCCATGTGTGGTTTTGGTAATTGATGACAACCGTAAAGGACTAATGTTTGCATTGAGTTGTACATTTGAAGGAAAATTCCATTTGCAATGCATGAATTATATTGGATGAATTGAAGGATGTTTTTTCCATGATGATGCAAGAAGGATATCGAATGGATTCGGAATGGATGCCATATACATATAGTTGCGCATCAAGATTGAGCTCAATGTCTGAATCAAATATGATCAAGATGAATTCCGTGCGACAAACAAGATGTGTTCTATATGGAGTTCATTAAAGATCTCAGAGGTTCCCATGCTTAGAATTATGGATTGAACCAAGATGGATCAAGATCTTGAGAGAATGATTAAAGAGAAGAATTCTACATATGCTTGAAGATAGGATCATGATGAGCTCATATGTTGAGTCATGGATGACTATGTCTTGAGGAAAGTAATTCCAGTGAAGAATTCGTTGTGCCTCTCAAGAGACTATGTTGGAGCATGAAAACGAGCAAGTGATGGACAAAATGAGATTCATGGAGAAACTTGATATGGTCATGGTGAATTGAGATATTAGTGATCATGTCCTGAAGTAGTGAAGCATAGTGAAGAGATGAATAGGGCCTTCAAGACATCAAGATTAATCTTGGAGCAAATATAAATGTTGACCAAGATGAAGATCAAATATCAAACACAAAGATGGTCACCACACAAGCGCAAATAATGTATCACATGAGATCTTGTGGTATGGTAAGTAAGTATCAATTTCACTTGGTGTACTAATCCATATTATGTGTTGTCTATGTTATGTGGGTTAGGTAATTCTCATGAGCTTTGTGCTTATAAGAAAGCTTGGTGCTCATCAATGGATGTCATTAAGTAATGATGATGGACAAGTGAAGATGAATGCAAAGCAAAGCTTCCCACAATATATATGGAGGAGCTACTTGAAGACTTCACCAATGTCTTGCCTTCAATGTGAGCCAAGAAGGAACGTCAACATCAAGCTCAACTGAAAGTCTCGATTCAAAGGTATTAGTTCCTTTGGCGTTAGTGTTGTGGATTGATGACCACCGAAGAAACATATACACTTAGAATGGATTCTCGCAAGCTATCTAGTATAGATCTTTTATGATTCTTGATTTATAGGGATCCCGCACTATTAAGAGGGGATCAAAGGGTTTTGTGATGGACTTGCTCAAGTCAACAACTCCTACACACAATTCCACTCCTATCATATACTCCAAACTAATATCCCAAGCCAAAAAGGACTCCCCAAATTCTATGATCAAACCTTTGCATTGACTCCATAATCCATTTTGTTTGATATTGGTTAGTTCTCTATGTGAGGACCTGTAGCTTTTCAATAGTTACAAAACGAGCCCAAGATCATCAAAATCAGAGTTCGTATGAAAAAGTTATGCATGTTTTACCTTCAATTTGCTGGTTGTTTTCTGCGGGGGGAGGAAGTTCCGGGCAGGTTCCGAGAAAAGTTTAGGGCTAAAAAAAGTTTCCATACTTCTGGCCGAAGGGATCCCGGTGTTGGGAAATGTTGCATGCAAAACAAAACAAAAATCTATGCACACACAAGATCTAGGGGAGAGTGTGTCTACGTACCCTCGTAGACCGTAACCGGAAGCGTTTCACAACGCAGTTGATGTAGTCGAACTTTCTTCGCGATCCAACCGATTTAGTACCGAACGTACGGTACCTCCGCGTTCAGCACACGTTCAGCTCGGTGACGTCCTCCGCCTTCTTGATCCAGCAAGACGGCAAGGTAGTAGATGAGTTCCATCGGCACGACGACATGGTGACAGTGATGGTGAAGTGATCTCCGCATGGCTTCGCCTAAGCACTACGAAAATATGAACGGGCGTGTAAATGGTGGAGGGGGGCGCCGCACACGGCTAACAATTGATCTGGTGTGTGCTAGGCGCCCCCCTCCTACATAAATATAGGTGGGAGGGAGGGAGAAGCAGCCAAAGGAGGCGCCCAAGTAGGAGGAATCCTACTTGGGGTCCATCCCAAGCCACTCCCCCCTTTCCTTATTTGGAGTGCGGGGAAAGGCAGGGAGGGTGGCGCCCTGCTACTTCTTGAGCTTGCGTTGGTTTTTCCCTTGAAGAGGAAAGGGCAATGTAGCAAAGTAGAGATAAGTATTTCCCTCAGATAGAGAACCAAGGTATCAATACAGCAGGAGACAAAACCAAGGTATCAATCCAGCAGGAGTCAACGCACAAATCACCAATACCTGCACAAACAATCAAACACTTGCACCAAACGCGATAAAGGGTTGTCAATCCCTTCACGGTCACTTGCAAAAGTGAGATCTGATAGAGATAGATAAAACTAAACAAAAGATAAAATAAATATTTTTGGGTTTTTTGGTTTATAGATCTGAAAATAAAAGATTGCAAAATAGTAGATCGAAAACTTATATGATGGAAAATAGACCCGGGGGCCATAGGTTTCACTAGAGGCTTCTCTCAAGATAGCAAATAATACGGTGGGTGAACAAATTACTGTCGAGCAATTGCTAGAAAAGCGCAAAGTTATGACGATATCTAAGGCAATGATTATGAAATATAGGCATCACGTCCTTGTCAAGTAGACCGACTCCTGCCTGCATCTACTACTATTACTCCACCCATCGACCGACACCTGCCTGCATCTAGTCTTAAGTTCATGAAGAATAGAGTAACGCTTTAAGTAAGATGACATGATGTAGAGGAATAAACTCAAGTAATATGATGTAAACCCCATCTTTTTATCCTCGATGGCAACAATACAATACGTGCCTCTCTGCCTCTACTGTCATTGGGTAAGGACACCGCAAGATTGAACCCAAAACTAAGCACTTCTCCCATTGCAAGAAAAACCAATCTAGTTGGCCAAACCAAACCGCTAGTTCGAAGAGAATTACAAAGATATCAAATAATGCATAAAATAATTCAGAGAAGATTCAAATAATATTCATAGATAAGCCGATCATAAATCCACAATTCATCGGATCTCGACAAATACACCGCAAAAGAAGATTACATCGGATAGATCTCCAAGAACATCGAGGCGAACATGGTATTGATAATCAAAGTGAGAGAAGAAGCCATCTAGCTACTAGCTATGGACCCGTAGGTCTGTGGTAAACTACCCACGCTTCATCGGAAGGGCAATAGAGTTGATGTAGAAGCCCTCCATGATCGAATTCCCCTCCGGCAGGATGCCGGAAAAGGCCCCTAGATGGGATCTCACGGGAATAGAAGGTTGCGGCGGTGGAAAAGTGTTTTCGTGGATGTTTTTGGTGGTTTGGGCATGTATGTGAATATATAGGAGGAAGATCTAGGTCAGGGGGGTCACCGGGGGCCCACAAGGTAGGGGGGCGCGCCCTACCCCTCAGTGTGCCCTCCACCCTTGTGGCCGCCTCGTGGCTCTTCTGACTTGCACTCCAAGTCTCCTGGGTCTCTTCTGGTCCAAGAAAAATCATCATGGAGGTTTTATTCCGTTTGGACCTCGTTTGGTATTCCTTTTCTGCAAAGCTCAAAAACAAGGAGAAAACAGAAACTGGCACTGGGCTCTAGGTTAATAAGTTCAATGGCGAAGCCACACTTGACCTGTGAGGTCAATTGACTACACATGTTTTTGTAAATACATCATAAAACAAGTAGAAATCAGGCATCAAAATCTTATAAATTCATGCATTTGACTACACAACACCCAATTGACTACACATGATATGATTCCTGGCACCGCCACTGAATAAGTTAGTCCCAAAAATAATATAAAATAGCATGTTAATGCATATAAAACATCCAAAACAGATAATATAATAGCATGGAACAATCAAAAATTATAGATACGTTGGAGACGTATCAAGCATCCCCAAGCTTGATTCTTGCTCGTCATCGAGTAGGTAAATGATAAAAACAGAATTTTTGATGTGGAATGCTACCTAACATATTTATCCATGTAATTTTATTTATTGTGGCATGAATGTTCAGATCCATAATGTAGAAGACTATAGGATGCAACTCAATTGTATTCATCAGAGTCTGTTACAATATATACAGGTGGTGTCTTGCGTGACAAGCCAACTAACCCTACAATATCTCTAGGAGTCAACCTATACAAGGCTAGAATAGGAGAATCAGTCGGTAATAAATACAGAGATATCACG
>NC_057799.1:204254792-204323705 GCF_018294505.1 Triticum aestivum
CCGCAGTCGAAGCGTCGCCATCGGCGATGCAAAGACTGGAACGAAACTCCTAGAATGCAGCAGTTGGCAACCCCTTGGTCATGATGTCGGCAAACTGTTGGGTAGTCGGTACATGAAGAACACGAAGCTGACCCAACTGAACCTTCTCGCGCACAAAGTGAACATGGATCTCAATGTGTTTGGTGCGCTTGTGCTGCACCAGATTAGCCGCGAGGTAGGTGGCCGACACATTATCGCGGAAGACCACAATAGCTTTCGGAAGTGGAATCTGAAGTTCACCAAGAAGATGACGAAGCCAACAAGTCTCCGCGACCACGTTGGCAACAGCTCGGTACTCGGCCTCAGCACTCGAACGGGAGACAATAGGCTGCCGTTTAGAGGACCATGAGACAAGAGAGTCACCGAAGAAGACACAATAGCCAGACGTGGAACGTCGAGTGTCAGGACAGCCAGCCCAATCCACGTCAGTATAAGCAATAAGCTCAGTTGAGGCAGAGGCACGGAGACGAAGACCGTAGGTTGGCGTGCCATGAACGTACCGAAGAATGCGCTTGACCAAGGACCAGTGAACATCATGGGGCGAGTTCATATGCAAGCAAACTTGCTGCACCGCAAACTGAATGTCTGGTCTGGTGAGCGTAAGTTACTGAAGGGCGCCAACAATGTTGCGGTAGATGGCGGCGTCAGCAGCGGGCTGGCCAGCGGTGGCAGAGAGCTTCGGCCTGGCCTCAGCAGGCGTGGCGGCCGGCTTGCAGTCAGTCATGCCGGCACGGTCCAGAATATCAAGAGCGTACTGCCCCTGGTGAAGAAAGAACCCAGAGGCACCGCGTCGCACATTAATGCCGAGGAAGAAGTGCAACACGCCTAGGTCCTTCAGCCGAAACTCAAAGCCAAGATGACCAATGATGTCGCGAAGAATATCCTCTCGGGAGGCAGTGATGACAATATCATCGACGTAGAGCAGAAACATAGCCACATGATCAGACCGATGGAGCACGAACAATGAGGTGTCAGAGGTGGTGCTGCGGAACCCGAGAAGACCGAGGAACACCGCGATGCGCTGGTACCACGCGTGCGGAGCCTGTTTGAGGCCGTATAACGACCGTGACAACAGGCAGACATCATTCGGACGCTGAGGGTCAATGAACCCGGCCAGCTGCTGACAGAGAACCCGCTCCTGAAGATGGATGTGCAAGAAAGCGTTGTTGATGTCGAGCTGATGTACGGGCCAGCGACGAGAGGCGGCCAGCTGGAGGACAACACGAATCGTGGCGGGTTTGACAACCGGAGAGAAAGTCTCAGAGAAGTCAACACCGGCACGTTGTGCAAAGCCACAGACAACCCAATGAGCCTTGTACCTATCGAGATAACCATCCCGGAGGAGTTTATGACGAAAAACCCACTTGCCGGAGATGACGTTCACTCCAGGAGGACGAGGAACAAGGGTCCAAGTACGGTTGGCGACAAGAGCATCATACTCAGCGCACATGGCGGCGGTCCAATGCAGATCACTCAACGCAGAACGCACCGAGCGCGGGACTGGAGAGATGGTCGTGACGCTGAGGTTGTGGTAGCGCGGGTTTGGCTGATGCACCCCGGCCTTGGCACGCGTCACCATGGAGTGGTGAGGCGGCGGGGGAGGCGGGCGTGGACCACGACGAGGGGCCACAACCGGCGGCTCAGACGATGATGAAGACACGAGCGAGGCCACGGGCATCGGAGCCGAGGGCGCGGTCGACGAGGCCGAGGGCATGGCCGACGAAGCGCCAGAAGGCCCGGCCGGGGACGGGACGAGGGCCGCGATGGGGCAGAGAGGGCCGGCTCCTCCCGAGCCGGCGAGAAGGTCCGCGAGACGCGCGGAGACCTGTAACATCCCAAAATTCTAAATTTTGGAATGTTATAATAAATAGATAGATTTGATTGTTTGTTGGATTGCTGTGTGATTGATTGACTGAAAGTGAGTGAATTCGAAACTTTTTGAAAGTTAAATGAGAGGGAATAAAAGGACTTTCCCAAACTTTCATATTACTGTTATGATCTCCATGAATTCAAATTCTTTTCACCACAAAATCCTGGAAAGAAGATGACATGACTTCTTCCACTTATTTAAATGACAAGGGGTGTTGAAAATATTTGAATTTCATTTGAGAATATTTCCAATTCTGAAACTTTATGCAACTCAATGATTTTCACGAGCGAAGATAAAATGACTTCTTCAAAACATATGAAATATGAGTTGAGAGTTTCAAAGGATCAAATTCAAAGTCCTTTTGGAAATTATTTTTAATTTGGAGTTGTTTGGGTGATATTGAAATTATTTTTCTCCAAAAATAAAATACATGGAAAATAGGGTAACATGATTCCCTACATCAGAAAATTGGTGATAAATAAATTTGAAATCATTTTGGTATTTTGAAAATGATTTTTATTGGATTTTAGTAGAGCAGTAGCACTCTTTGATTTATTTGAATTTTTGTGGATTTTATTTAATGCTAGAAAAATGCCCATGCTATAGGAAATCTTTTTCTGAAAATTTTGATAAATAATATGCCTATGTATAATTTTATTTTTGTTTTCGTTATACAGTTTTCCCTTCTGTTTCTAATAAAAAAACTGTACGTGCCGCCCAAATTTTATCCGTCGCCTACGTGCACAGTGCACCCATGCCGGCCCATGTTGTTTTTTTGGTTATGTTTGCAGAAAAAAATATTTTTTCTTTTTCTTAAATTTTTTTTCCTTCTTTTAGTGTTTGAAAAAAAACTGCCGCACGCACGCGCGCGGCCGGCCGAAGCTTTAGGCCCATGCGCTTTACTCTTCTCTTTTTTTGTTTTTCGTCTACGTTTAGTCCCACATTGCCTAACCTTTGACCTTTAAGCCTTTTTTCCACCAATAAATATAGACCCATAGAGCCTCCAAAAATCATCCGATTCGGGTTAAATCAAAATTTTGGTTTGACTAGATTCCTTAAAGAAAAATATATTTCTCCTCTCCGGCGGGACTTTTAGAAGTTGTCTCCTCACTCTGAAGTCGTATTTTAGGTATATTTATTCGTTCTCTGTATTTATGCGTTAGACCTAATTTTTTTAGCCGTAGCTATTTTTCTTCTGCAAAACAGCTTGGCCCTGATTTTTCAAATAGCCATAACTTTTTACTCGTTCATTCAAATTAGATGAAACCAGCGCCTATAGTTTCGTCTTGTTTTCACCTATCCAGTTAACCTGTCACGTCAACTTTTTGAAATTTTCAAATTTCGAAATTTGTTCAAATTCATATTCAAACTTCTTTTGTTCATAACTTAAGTCCGTAACTCCATTTGAGTTGATTCTTTTTGCAAAGCGAAACTCTTGACCTAAACTTTCTGATAAGGCCAAATCCATCTAATTTTGGTACTGTTAGAAATTGTTTTATGTTGCAAGAGTTATTTGCTTGGTTTTGAAGTTTTCCGAATTGTTTTCCTCGTTCTTTCTGATCTTTTGAGTGATTGCTTATGTGTGGTTACCATTGCTTGCTTACGATAGATTGACCGGAGTGTGACGAGTAGATCTATCCAGAGTATTGAGTGCGAATCATCTTCAACATTGCAGGCAAGTTCACACTTTGATCATACCTCTTTACTACCCAGTTTTATTGCATTAGACCAATCCTCAAACATTGCATGATTAGGATCTGGTTAATATGAGGGTTTTGGGAAGTAGATGAGGTAGTACCTATTGCCCTGTTTATTATCAAACCTTTGGGAGTTACTTCTACGCTTGCGTATATTGCTATGCTATGCTCGTAGACGTGGATTGGGTTTGAGTGAATTTCCATGACATATGTGAGATTGTTAATTAATGGTTCAACTTAAGGTGGCTACTTAAATAAACATCTGGGTGGATTGAGGCACCTGGAGAACCCAGTGTTGCCTGTATTTTTGGATATCCCGGAGTACCCGTGTGATCATCCTATGGACCGCCACCCAGGCTCAAAGGGATCATAAGATTATTCATGCTAGAAACTTCCGTGTGCAGCCACAAGCTATTATGGGCTCTAGCATAGTTGATTAAGTTGTGTGAGCTCTTGAAGAGGTAGACTAGCAGATGTAGGGGGTGTAGGTGGTACTGTCTACCCGGAGTAGAGAGTTAACGCTTCTGAAAGACTGTGTCTTGGTCATCCGTTTCTCAAACATCATGTAGTGCGAGATCAAGCGGAGGCGATCGAGTCTTGTGGGAAAAGTGCACAAACCTCTGCAGAGTGTACAAACTAATCATGATTAGCCGTGTCCCCGGTTATGGACATCTTGAGTATCTAGTTCTTGGATTATCCCGTTGATCTCATCACGTTACTTAAATAATTTGTTGGGTTAATTACTTTTTAATTGGGATTGAGATGCTGTCAACCATCTCAATGTTTCACAACCACCATGATAGTTAAATAAAATTTATTCCTTTGCAGTAGGGAAAAATTGGCTTTTCGCAAAACATTATAACCATAGAGCTTTTCCACCAGCCATATATGCATGTAGTGATAGCCTTTGTTCATCATTTCTCTATGGTGTGAATTTGCCAGCATATTTCATGTGCTGACCCGTTTTCGGGCTGCAACATTTCATGTTGCAGGATTCTTACGACGAGTAAGTGATACGTTAGGGTTACGATTTCTACACTCAACTTTGCCGTTGGTGATGATGGGAATCCACAACCTTGTTACTTCCGCTATTTGGATTGAGGTAATAGTATTTACGTTACTTTATACATGTGATTTACCTCTGTTATAAATCCTCGAGTACTGTGTGTGTCAGCATACCGATCCAGGGATGACACTTAAGCACAGAGACTTGATCCATTCGGGTCGGGTCGCTACAAGACCCAGTCGATGGCGATGCCACGGTCGGGGACGAGACCCCCGAGGGCCCGGCTGGGGGCGGGGCCGGGAGTAGGGCTGGTCCTGAGGAGGCCGGCTCCTCCAGAGCCGAGAGGTGAGGGCCCAGCGAGGCCCGGGAGGCCGGCTCCCCCTGAGCTGGCGAGGGAAACGCTGAGGGCGGCGAGGCCATGACCGGGGATGGAGAGTCCGACGGGGCCGCAGCCGCGCCCAAGCGACGGGGTGGAGGGGGCGCAAGGGCTCCACGAACCCATCGAGTAGGGGCGTCCGGAGATGCGAGGAACGCGTCGATGCCTGGTGAAAAGGAAAAGCAACCTCATCAAAATAAACGTGCCAAGACACGATCACACGATGGGACTCCAGGTCGTAGCAGCGGAAGCCTTTGGTGTTGGGTTGGTACCTAAGAAAGACACGGGAAAGAGAACAAGGCGCCAACTTGTGCGGCGCCGTGGCTGTGATGTTAGGATAACAAAGGCAACCGAAAACATGGAGATCATCATATGACGGAGGTGACCCGAATAGGAGATGATGAGGGGTGTAGTTCCACCGGGGTTTACAAGGTCGGATGTTGAGAAGAAGTGTAGCTGTGGCAAGAGCATCGGGCCAAAACCGGGCAGGCATATGCGCATGGAAGAGCAAAGCGTGAACACTTTCATTGAGCATCGAAGAACACGTCCGACACGACCGTTTTGCTCTGATGTATATGGACATGTGAGACGAAAAATGGTGCCATGAGTGGATAAAAGAGTGCGAATAGCAAGGTTATCAAATTCCTTCCCGTTGCCCATTTGGAGATGGGCAATGGTGCGATGAAAATGGGTGGCAACATAAGCGTAGAAAGCATGAAGTGTTGAGGCGAAGTCGGATTTGCGGTGTAACGGAAAGGTCCAAGTGAAATGAGAAAAATCATCCAAAATCACGAGGTAATATGATAAACCCGAATTGCTAGGCACGGGAGATGTCCAAACATCACAGTGAATAACATCAAAAGGAAATGTGGCAATTGATGATGAAGAAGAAAATGGCAAACGAACATGTTTTCCTACGCGACAGGCATGACAAGTGTGTGCCTCTGATTTATTACATGAAAACGGAAAAGTCCGTAAAACTTTATGAAGAACGTCAGCGCCGGGATGACCAAGACAAGCATGCCAGAGGGAGACGTCGACGTGAAGAGCGACGAGACCACAGCTCATCGTTGGGCCGCACGGATAGAGATCGCCGGGAGAATCACATCGGTGCAGAACCTTCCGGGAGTGGGCATCCTTAACAGAAAAACCATGTTTGTCAAACTCAACTGTAACAGGATGTTCACGAGTAAGAGTATGAACGGAACATAATTTTTTTATTAAGGACGAAGACACAAGAACATTGTTAAGAGGTAATGATGGCGATGGTAGGGGGAGGGAAGACGCGCTGTGGTGGGTGGTGGGAAGCGTGGAGCCATCACGAACAACGATGCGAGAGAAGAAGGGGTACAGAGAGGCATGCGAGAGGATACCGGGGTGCGACGCCATATGAGCAGCGGCGCTTGTGTCCATGTACCAGTCCCTGTCGCCGGAGTAGTTGCTTGGGGAAGGGGCGGTGTGGAGGCGGCTAGGAGCTCCGGGTCGTAGAAGTAGCCAGCGGGGGTGGTTCCATAGGGCGGCGGCATGGCGGCGCCGTAGGCCGCAGGCCCGCTGTACGCGGAGGAACCACCGGGATCGGAACCACCTGGTGCAGCCAGGAGGGCCTGGTGATTAACCGGGCGAGGGCCAAGCAGGCCCGGAGCACACGTCCGCGGGAGAGGCATGGAGTAGGCATGCAGCACCCCGGTCCAGGGGTTATACCCCGTGAGCCAAGGCCGGGGTGCCGAGGCCGGGGCAGGGGCGGGTGTAGCCGCCTGTTGTGGGCCCGCCCTTCATGACCCCCCCATCTCTTCTGGTGGCCACGGTCGGGGGCGGCGGGTGGCTGTGGAGCCGGCGCGCGAGGAGGCTGCGGGAGGGCAGCAGGACCCTCGATGGTGTCGGTGTGGAGCGCGGCGAGAGGCGCTTGCCGAGCAGCGTGACGGAGACGCTTCTCCTCCATCCGCAGGTAGGTGACGACCTTCGCAAAGGAGGGAGGTTGGCAGCGGATTGCCAAGGTCGGGGTGGAGGCCGCGGAGGAGGTTGGTGAGGAGGACCGAGTCATCGATCACCATGCTGACGTCGCGAAGCTCATCGGAGAGAACTTTCAGCTTGGTGCAGTACTGATACGTCTCCAACGTATCTATAATTTTTTATTGTTCCATGCTATATTATATTCTGTTTTGGACATTAATGGGCTTTATTATACACTTTTATATTATTTTTGGGACTAACCTATTAACCGGAGACCCAACCCAGAATTGCTGTTTTTTGCCTATTTCAGAGTTTCGCAGAAAAAGAATATCAAACGGAGTCCAAACGGAATGAAACCTTCGGGAACGTGATTTCGGAACGAACGTGATCCAGAGGACTTGGACCCTACATCAAGACATCAACCAGGAAGGCACGAGGTAGGGGGCGCGCCTACCCCCTGGGCGCGCCCTCCACCCTCGTGGGCCCCATGTTGCTCCACCGACGTACTTCTTCCTCCTATATGTACTTACGCACCCCCAAACTACCAGATACGGAGCCAAAAACCTAATTCCACTGCCGCAACCTTCTGTACCCGTGAGATCCCATCTTGGGGCCTTTTCCGGAGCTCCGCCGGAGGGGGCATCGATCACGGAGGGCTTCTACATCAACACCATAGCCTCTCCGATGATGTGTGAGTAGTTTACCTCAGATCTTCGGGTCCATAGTTATTAGCTAGATGGCTTCTTCTCTCTTTTTGGATCTCAACACAATGTTCTCCCCCTCTCTTGTGGAGATCTATTCGATGTAATCTTCTTTTGTGGTGTGTTTGTTGAGACCGATGAATTGTGGGTTTATGATCAAGTTATCTATGAACAATATTTGAATCTTCTCTGAATTCTTTTATGTATGATTGGTTATCTTTGCAAGTCTCTTCGAATTATCAGTTTGGTTTGGCCTACTAGATTGATCTTTCTTGCAATGGGAGAAGTGCTTAGCTTTGGGTTCAATCTTGCGGTGTCCTTTCCCAGTGACAGTAGGGGCAGCAAGGCACGTATTGTATTGTTGCCATCGAGGATAACAAGATGGGGTTTATATCATATTGCATGAGTTTATCCCTCTACATCATGTCATCTTGCTTAAAGCGTTACTCTGTTTTTATGAACTTAATACTCTAGATGCATGCTGGATAGCGGTCAATGTGTGGAGTAATAGTAGTAGATGTAGGCAGGAGTCGGTCTACTTGTCTCGGACGTGATGCCTATATACATGATCATACCTAGATATTCTCATAACTATGCTCAATTCTGTCAATTGCTCAACAGTAATTTGTTCACCCACCGTAATATTTATGCTCTTGAGAGAAGCCACTAGTGAAACCTATGGTCCCCGGGTCTATTTTCCATCATATTAATCTTCCAACACTTAGCTATTTTCATTGCCTTTTATTTTACTTTGCATCTTTATCATAAAAATACCAAAAATATTATGTTATCATATCTATCAGATCTCACTCTCGTAAGTGACCGTGAAGGGATTGACAACCCCATTATTGCGTTGGTTGCGAGGATTTATTTGTTTGTGTAGGTGCGAGGGACTCGTGCGTGGCCTCCTACTGGATTGATACCTTGGTTCTCAAAAACTAAGGGAAATACTTACGCTACTTTGCTGCATCACCCTTTCCTCTTCAAGGGAAAGCCAACGCAGTGCTCAAGAGGTAGCAAGTACCCGTCGATCGTGAGATTGTTTTTCTGCATGGTGAAAAGCTCCCCTTGAAGGAACACGCGGCGCTGAAGCTGATTGTCGAGCAAGAGGTCGGGTCGCGGTAGTTCACCATGTCGAAGAGCCCACGCGAGATCATGAGGATTGAATGTTCAGATCCATAAGATTCAAAACAAAAGTTTAATATTGACATAAAAACAATAATACTTCAAGCATACTAACAAGGCAATTATGTCAAAATAACATGGCCAAAGAAAGCTTATCCCTACAAAATCATATAGTCTGGCTATGCTCCATCTTCATCACACAAAATATTCAAATCATGCACAACCCCGATGACAAGCCAAGCAATTGTTTCATACTTTTGATGTTCTCAAAATTTTCAACTTTCACGCAATACATGAGCGTAAGCCATGGACATAGCACTATAGGTGGAATAGAATATGGTGGTTGTGGAGAAGACAAAAATTAGGAGATAGTTTCACATCAACTAGGCGTATTAATGGGCTATGGAGATGCCCATCAATAGATATCAATGTGAGTGAGTAGGGATTTCCATGCAACGGCTGCACTAGAGCTATAAGTTTATGAAAGCTCAAAAAGAAACTAAGTGGGTGTGCATCCAACTCGCTTGCTCACGAAGACCTAGGGCAATTTGAGGAAGCCCATCATTGGAATATACAAGCCAAGTTCTATAATGAAAAATTCCCACTAGTATATGAAAGTGACAATATAGGAGACTCTCTATCATGAAGATCATGGTGCTACTTTGAAGCACAAGTGTGGTAAAAGGATAGTAACATTGCCCCTTCTCTCTTTTCTCTCATTTTTTTATTTTGGTGGGCTTCTTGGTCTCTTTTTTTTGTGGGCTTCTTTGGCCTCTTTTATTTTTTCCTCTCTTGGGACAATGCTCTAATAATGAAGATCATCACACTTTTATTTACTTACAACTCAAATTTTCAACTCGATACTTAGAACAAAATATGACTCTATATGAATGCCTCCGGCGGTGTACCGGGATGTGCAATGACTCAAGAGTGACATGTATGAAAGAATTATGAAAGGTGGCTTTGCCACAAATACGATGTCATCTACATGATCATGCAAAGCAATATGACAATGATGGAACGTGTCATAATAAAACGGAACGGTGGAAAGTTGCATGGCAATATATCTCGGAATGGCTATGGAAATGCCATAATAGGTAGGTATGGTGGCTGTTTTGAGGAAGATATATGGTGGGTATATGGTACCGGCGAAAGTTGCGCAGCGCTAGAGAGGCTAGCAATGGTGGAAGAGTGAGAGTGCGTATAATCCATGGACTCAACATTAGTCATAAAGAACTCACATACTTATTGAAAAAATCTATTAGTCATCGAAACAAAGTACTACGTGCATGCTTCTAGGGGGATAGATTGGTAGGAAAAGACAATCGCTCGTCCCCGACCGCCACTCATAAGGAAGACAATCAATAAATAAATCATGCTCCGACTTCATCACATAACGGTTCACCATACGTGCATGCTACGGGAATCACAAACTTTAACACAAGTATTTCTACAATCCACAATTACTCACTAGCATGACTCTAATATCACCATCTCTATATCTCAAAACAATCATAAGGAATCAAACTTCTCATAGTATTCAATGCACTTTATATGAAAGTTTTTATTATATCCCTCTTGGATGCCTATCATATTAGGACTAAATTCATGACCAAAGCAAATTACCATGCTGTTTAGAGACTCCCAAAATAATATAAGTGAAGTATGAGAGTTCAATGATTTCTACAAAATAGTAGTAGATGCTGGCAGGAGTCGGTCTACTTGTCTCGGACGTGATGCCTATATACATGATCATACCTAGATATTATCATAACTATGCTCAATTCTGTCAATTGCTCAACAGTAATTTGTTCACCCACCGTTATATTTATGCTCTTGAGAGAAGCCACTAGTGAAACCTATGGCCCCGGGGTCTATTTTCCATCATATTAATCTCACAACACTTAGCTATTTTCATTGCCTTTTATTTTACTTTGCATCTTTATCATAAAAATACCAAAAATATTATCTTATCATATCTATCATATCTCACTCTCGTAAGTGACCGTGAAGGGATTGACAACCCCTTTATTGCGTTGGTTGCGAGGATTTATTTGTTTGTGTTGGTGCGAGGGACTCGTGCGTGGCCTCCTACTGGATTGATACCTTGGTTCTCAAAAACTGAGGGAAATACTTACGCTACTTTGCTGCATCACCCTTTCTTCTTCAAGGGAAAACCAACGCAGTGCTCAAGAGGTAGCAAGAAGGATTTCTGGCGCCGTTGCCGGGGAGGCTTACGCAAGGTCAAGTCAAGATTTGGACTCCCGACAACGAGCCATTTCTGGCGCCGTTGCCGGGGAGTCTACGCAAAAGTCAACACACCAAGTACCCATCACAAACCCTTATCTCCCGCATTACATTATTTGCCATTTTCCTCTCGTTTTACTCTCCCCCACTTCACCCTTGCCGTTTTATTCGCCCTCTCTTTTCTGTTCGCCCTTTTCACTTGCTTCTTGTTTGCTCATGTGTTGGATTGCTTGCTTGTCACGATGGCTCAAGATAATACGAAGTTGTGTGACTTTACCAATACCAACAACAATGATTTTCTTAGCACTCCGATTGCTCCTCTTACCGATACTGAATCTTGTGAAATTAATGTTGCTTTGTTGAATCTTGTCATGAAAGATCAATTCGCCGGCCTTCCTAGTGAAGATGCCTCTACCCATCTAAATAGCTTCGTTGATTTGTGTGATATGCAAAAGAAGAAAGATGTGGACAATGATATTGTTAAATTGATGCTATTTCCTTTTTCGCTTAGATTTCGTGCTAAAGCTTGGTTTTCGTCTTTGCCTAAAAATAGTATTGATTCTTGGAATAAGTGCAAAGATGCTTTTATCTCTAAGTATTTTCCTCCCGCTAAGATCATCTCTCTTAGAAACGATAACATGAATTTTAAGCAACTTGATCATGAACATGTTGCACAAGCTTGGGAGAGGATGAAATTAATGATACGTAATTGCCCTACACATGGTTTGAATTTGTGGATGATCATACAATTTTTTATGCCGGATTGAATTTTGCTTCTAGAAATCTTTTATATTCGGCCGCAGGAGGCACTTTTATGGAAATCACTTTAGGAGAATCTACTAAACTCCTAGATAATATTATGGTTAATTATTCTCAATGGCACACTGAAAGGTCTACTAATAAAAAAGTGCATGCGATAGAAGAAATTAATGTTTTGAGTGGAAAGATGGATGAACTTATGAAATTATTTGCTAGTAAAAATGTTTCTTCTGATCCTAATGACATTCCTTTGTCTACTTTGATTGAGAATAATAATGAATCTATGGATGTGAATTTTGTTGGTAGGAATAATTTTGGTAACAACGCGTATAGAGGAAACTTTAATCCTAGGCCATACCCTAGTAACTCCTCCAATAATTATGGTAATTCCTACAACAATTCTTATGGAAATTTTAATAAGATGCCTTCTGAATTTGAGACTAGTGTTAAATAATTTCAACGCTTTGCTTGAAGAAAAATTGCTTAAAGTTGATGAATTGGCTAGGAATGTTGATAGAATTTCTCTTGATGTTGATTCTTTGAAACTTAGATCTATTCCACCTAAGCATGATATCAATGAGTCTCTCAAAGCCATGAGAATTTCCATTGATGAGTGCAAAGAAAGAACCGCTAGGATGCGTGCTAAGAAAGACTGCTTTGTGAAAGTGTGTTCTTCTAATTTTTATGAAAATAAAGATGAAGATCTAAAGTTATTGATGTGTCCCCCATTAAATCTTTATTTTGCAATATGAATCTTGATAATGATGGGACTGAATATGATCCACCTTTACCTAGAAGGCGTTCCAAAAATTCGGAGTCTTTAGATCTTGATGCAAAAATTGGTAAAAGTGGGATTGAAGAGATCAAAACCCTAGATATTAATGAACCCACTATTTTGGATTTCAAGGAATTTAATTATGATAATTGCTCTTTGATAGATTGTATTTCCTTGTTGCAATCCGTGCTAAATTCTCCACATGCTTATAGCCAACATAAAGCTTTTACTAAACATATCGTTGATGCTTTGATGCAATCTTATGAAGAAAAACCTGAGTTGAAAGTTTCTCTCCCTAGGAAACTTTATGATGAGTGGGAACCTACTATTAAAATTAAAATTAAAGATCATGAGTTCTATGCTTTATGTGATTTGGGTGCTAGTGTTTCCATGATCCCAAAAACTTTGTGCGATTTGCTAGGTTTCCGTGATTTTGATGATTGCTCTTTAAACTTGCACCTTGCGGATTCCAACATTAAGAAACCTATGGGAAGAATTAATGATGTTCTTATTATTGCAAATAGGAATTATGTGCCCATAGATTTTATTGTTCTTGATATAGATTGCAATCCTTCATGGCCTATTATTCTTGGTAGACCTTTCCTTAGAACGATCGGTGCAATTATTGATATGAAGGAAGGAAATATTAGATTCCAGTTTCCGTTAAGGAAAGGTATGGAACACTTTCCTAGAAAGAAAATAAAATTACCTTATGAATCTATTATGAGAGACACTTATGGATTGCCTACCAAAGATGGCAATACCTAGATCTATCCTTGCTTTTATGCCTAGCTAGGGGCGTTAAACGATAGCGCTTGTTGGGAGGCAACCCAATTTTATTTTTGGTTTTTTTTATTTTTGCTTCTGTTTAGGAATAAATATTTGATCTAGCCTCTGGTTAGATTTGTTTTTATGTTTTAATTAGTGTTTGTGCCAAGTTTAACCTATAGGATCTTCTTGGATGATAGTTATTTGATCTTGCTGAAAATTCCAGAAACTTTCTGTTCACAAAAATAATTGTTAAAAATCACCAGAACGTGATAAAATATTGATTCTAATTGCTTCTGATCAATAAACAAATTTTCTAGGTCGTCCTATTTTGGCTGAATTTTTGGAGTTCCAGAAGTTTGCGTCAGTTACAGATTACTACAGACTGTTCTGTTTTTGACAGATTCTGTTTTTCGTGTGTTGTTTGCTTATTTTGATGAATCTATGGCTAGTAAAATATTTTATAAACCATATATAAGTTGGAATACAGTAGGTTTAACACCAATATAAATAAAGAATGTGTTCATTACAGTACCTTGAAGTGGTGTTTTGTTTTCTTTCGCTAACGGAGCTCACGAGATTTTCTGTTAAGTTTTGTGTTGTGAAGTTTTCAAGTTTTGGGTAAAAGATTTGATGGATTATGGAACAAGGAGTGGCAAGAGACTAAGCTTGGGGATGCCCATGGCACCCCAAGATAATCTAAGGACACCAAAAAGTCAAAGCTTGGGGATGCCCCGGAAGGCATCCCCTCTTTCGTCTACTTCCATCGGTAACTTTACTTGGAGCTATATTTTTATTCACCACATGATATGTGTTTTGCTTGGAGCGTCTTGTATGATTTGAGTCTTTGCTTTTTAGTTTACCACAATCATCTTTCCTGTACACACCTTTTGAGAGAAACACACATGATTCGGAATTTATTAGAATACTCTATGCGCTTCACTTAAATCTTTTGAGCTATATATTTTTGCTCTAGTGCTTCACTTATATATTTTAGAGCACGGCGGTGGTTTTGTTTTATAGAAACTATTATTCTCTCATGCTTCACTTATATTATTTTGAGAGTCTTAAACAGCATGGTAATTTGCTTAAATTGGGAGATTAATCCTAATATGTTAGGTATTCAAGACTAGTAAAAAAAACTCTCTTATGAGTGTGTTGAATACTACGAGAAGTTTGATGCTTGATGATTGTTTTGAGGTATGGAGGTAGTGATATTAAAGTTGTGCTAGTTGAGTAGTTGTGAATTTGAGAAATACTTGTGTTGAAGGTTGCAAGTCCCGTAGCATGCACGTATGGTAAACGTTATGTAACAAATTTGAAACATGAGGTG
The DNA here is from genome assembly GCF_018294505.1 of Triticum aestivum. Lineage (NCBI taxonomy): Eukaryota > Viridiplantae > Streptophyta > Magnoliopsida > Poales > Poaceae > Triticum > Triticum aestivum. Next base: position 204,269,439 of record NC_057799.1, read on the forward strand.
TTCTTTGATTGTCCTCCTTATGAGTGGCGGTCGGGGACGAGCGACGGTCTTTTCCTACCAATCTATCCCCCTAGGAGCATGCGCTTAGTGCTTGGTTTTTGATGACTTGTAGGTTTTTGCAATAAGTATGTGAGTTCTTTATGACTAATGTTGAGTCCATGGATTATATGCACTCTTACCCTTCCATCATTGCTAGCCTCTTCGGTACCGTGCATTGCCCTTTCTCACATTGAGAGTTGGTGCAAACTTCGCCGGTGCATCCAAACCGCGTGATATGATACGCTCTTTCACACATAAACCTCCTTATATCTTCCTCAAAACAGCCACCATACCTACCTATTATGGCATTTCCATAGCCATTCCGAGATATATTGCCATGCAACTTTCCACCGTTCTGTTTATTATGACACGCTCATCATTGTCATATTGCTTTGCATGATCATGTAGTTGACATCGTATTTGTGGCAAAGCCACCGTTCATAATTTTTTTCATACATGTCACTCTTGATTCATTGCTATCCTGGTATACCGCCGGAGGCATTCATATAGAGTCATACTTTGTTCTAGTATCGAGTTGTAATCATTGAGTTGTAAATAAATAGAAGTGTGATGATCATCATTCATAGAGCATTGTCCCAATAAAAAAAGAGAGAAAGGCCAAAAAAAGAGAAGGCCCCAAAAAGAAAGAGAGAAAATAAAAGGGGCAATGCTACTATCTTTTTTTCCACACTTGTGCTTCAAAGAAGCACCATGTTCTTCATGATAGGGAGTCTCTTGTTTTGTCACTTTCATATACTAGTGGGAATTTTTCATTATAGAACTTGGCTTGTATATTCCAACAATGGGCTTCCTCAAATGCCCTAGGTCTTCGTGAGCAAGCAAGTTGGATGCACACCCACTTAGTTTCTTTTGTTGATCTTTCATGCAATTATAGCTCTAGTGCATCCGTTGCATGGCAATCCCTACTCCTTGCATTAACATCAATCGATGGGCATCTCCATAGCTCATTGATTAGCCGCATTGATGTGAGACTTTCTCCTTTTTTGTCTTCTCCACATAACCCCCATCATTATATTCTATTCCACCCATAGTGCTATATCCATGGCTCACGCTCATGTATTGCGTGAAGGTTGAAAAAGTTTGAGATTACTAAAGTATGAAACAATTGCTTGGCTTGTCATCGGGGTTGTGCATGATGAGAGCATTCTTGTGTGAAGAAAATGGAGCATGACTAAACTATATGATTTTGTAGGGATAAACTTTCTTTGGACATGTTATTTTGAGAGGACATAATTGCTTAGTTAGTATGCTTGAAGTATTATTACTTTTATGTCAATATTAAACCTTTATCTTGAATCTTTCGGATCTGAATATTCATACCACAATTAGGAGAATTACATTGAAATTATGCCAAGTAGCATTCCACATTAAAAATTCTGTTTTTATCATTTACCTACTCGAGGACGAGCAGGAATTAAGCTTGGGGATGCTTGATACGTCTCCAACGTATCTATAATTTTTTATTGTTCCATGCTATATTATATTCTGTTTTGGACATTAATGGGCTTTATTATACACTTTTATATTATTTTTGGGACTAACCTATTAACCGGAGGCCCAGCCCAGAATTACTGTTTTTTGCCTATGTCAGAGTTTCGCAGAAAAAGAATATCAAATGGAGTCCAAACGGAATGAAACCTTCGGGAACGTGATTTTCGGAACGAACGTGATCCCGAGGACTTGGACCCTACGTCAAGACATCAACCAGGAAGGCACGAGGTAGGGGGGCGCGCCTTCCACCCTCGTGGGCCCCACGTTGCTCCACCGACGTACTTCTTCCTCCTATATATACCTACACACCCCCAAACTACCAGATACGGAGCCAAAAACCTAATTCCACCGCCGCAACCTTCTGTACCTGTGAGATCCCATCTTGGGGCCTTTTCCGGAGCTCCGCCGGAGGGGGCATCGATCATGGAGGGCTTCTACATCAACACCATAGCCTCTCCGATGATGTGTGAGTAGTTTACCTCAGACCTTCGGGTCCATAGTTATTAGCTAGATGGCTTCTTCTCTCTTTTTGGATCTCAATACAATGTTCTCCCCCTCTCTTATGGAGATCTATTCGATGTAATCTCTTTTGCGGTGTGTTTGTTGAGACCGATGAATTGTGGGCTTATGATCAAGTTTATCTATGAACAATATTTGAATCTTCTCTGAATTCTTTTATGTATGATTGGTTATCTTTGCAAGTCTCTTCGACTTATCAGTTTGGTTTGGCCTACTAGATTGATCTTTCTTGCAATAGGAGAAGTGCTTAGCTTTGGGTTCAATCTTGCGGTGTCCTTTCCCAGTGACAGTAGGGGCAGCAAGGCACGTATTGTATTGTTGCCATCGAGGATAACAAGATGGGGTTTATATCATATTGCATGAGTTTATCCCTCTACATCATGTCATCTTACTTAAAGCGTTACTCTGTTCTTATGAACTTAATACTCTAGATGCATGCTGGATAGTGGTCGATGTGTGGAGTAATAGTAGTAGATGCAGGCAAGAGTCGGTCTACTTGTCTCGGACGTGATGCCTATATACATGATCATACCTAGATATTCTCATAACTATGCTCAATTCTGTCAATTGCTCAACAGTAATTTGTTCACCCACCGTAATATTTATGCTCTTGAGAGAAGCCACTAGTGAAACCTATGGCCCCCGGGTCTATTTTCCATCATATTAATCTCACAACACTTAGCTATTTTCATTGCCTTTTATTTTACTTTGCATCTTTATCATAAAAATACCAAAAATATTATCTTATCATATCTATCAGATCTCACTCTCGTAAGTGACCGTGAAGGGATTGACAACCCCATTATTGTGTTGGTTGCGAGGATTTATTTGTTTGTGTAGGTGTGAGGGACTCGTGCGTGGCCTCCTACTGGATTGATACCTTGGTTCTAAAAAACTGAGGGAAATACTTAGCTACTTTGCTGCATCACCCTTTGCTCTTCAAGGGAAAACCAACGCAGTGCTCAAGAGGTAGCAAGTACCCGTCGATCGTGAGATCGTTTTGCTGCATGGTGGAAAGCTCCCCTTGAAGGAACATGCGGCGCTGAAGCTGGTTGTCGAGCAAGAGGTCGGGTCGTGGCAGTTCACCATGTCGAAGAGCCCACGCGAGATCATGAGGATTGAATGTTCAGATCCATAAGATTCAAAACAAAAGTTTAATATTGACATAAAAACAATAATACTTCAAGCATACTAACAAGGCAATTATGTCAAAATAACATGGCCAAAGAAAGCTTATCCCTACAAAATCATATAGTCTGGCTATGCTCCATCTTCATCACACAAAATATTCAAATCATGCACAACCCCGATGACAAGCCAAGCAATTGTTTCATACTTTTGATGTTCTCAAAATTTTCAACTTTCACACAATACATGAGCGTGAGCCATGGACATAGCACTATAGGTGGAATAGAATATGGTGGTTGTGGAGAAGACAAAAATAAGGAGATAGTTTCACATCAACTAGGCGTATTAATGGGCTATGGAGATGCCCATCAATAGATATCAATTTGAGTGAGTAGGTATTGCCATGCAACGGCTGCACTAGAGCTATAAGTTTATGAAAGCTCAAAAAGAAACTAAGTGGGTGTGCATCCAACTCGCATGCTCATGAAGACCTAGGGCAATTTGAGGAAGCCCATCATTGGAATATACAAGCCAAGTTCTATAATGAAAAATTCCCACTAGTATATGAAAGTGACAATATAGGAGACTCTCTATCATGAAGATCATGGTGCTACTTTGAAGCACAAGTGTGGTAAAAGGATATTAACATTGCCCCTTCTTTCTTTTCTCTCATTTTTTTATTTTTTTATTTTGGTGGGCTTCTTGGCCACTCTTTTTTTGTGGGCTTCTTTGGCCTCTTTTATTTTTTCCTCTCTTGGGACAATGCTCTAATAATGAAGATCATCACACTTTTATTTACTTACAACTCAAATTTTCAACTCGATACTTAGAACAAAATATGACTCTATATGAATGCCTCCAGCGGTGTACCGGGATATGCAATGACTCAAGAGTGACATGGATGAAAGAATTATGAAAGGTGGCTTTGCCACAAATACAATGTCAACTACATGATCATGCAAAGCAATATGACAATGATGGAACGTGTCATAATAAAACGGAACGGTGGAAAGTTTCATGGCTATATATCTCGGAATGGCTATGGAAATGCCATAATAGGTAGGTATGGTGGCTGTTTTGAGGAAGATATATGGTGGGTATATGGTACCGGCGAAAGTTGCGCATCGCTAGAGAGGCTAGCAATGGTGGAAGAGTGAGAGTGCGTATAATCCATGGACTCAACATTAGTCATAAAGAACTCACATAACTATTGCAAAAATCTATTAGTCATCAAAACAAAGTACTACGTGCATGCTTCTAGGGGGATAGATTGGTAGTAAAAGACCATTGCTCGTCCCCGACCGCCACTCATAAGGAAGACAATCAATAAATAAATCATGCTCCGACTTCATCACATAACGGTTCACCATACGTGCATGCTACGGGAATCACAAACTTTAACACAAGTATTTCTACAATCCACAATTACTCACTAGCATGACTCTAATATCACCATCTCTATATCTCAAAACAATCATAAAGAATCAAACTTCTCATAGTATTCAATGCACTTTATATGAAAGTTTTTATTATATCCCTCTTGGATGCCTATCATATTAGGACTAAATTCATGACCAAAGCAAATTACCATGCTGTTTAGAGACTCCCCAAATAATATAAGTGAAGTATGAGAGTTCAATAATTTCTACAAAATAAAGCCACCACCGTGCTCTAAAAGGATATAAGTGAAGCACTAGAGCAAAACTGCCTAGCTCAAAAGATATAAGTGAAGCACATAGAGTATTCTAATAACTCACGATTCATGCGTGTCCCTCTCAAAAGGTGTGTACAACAAGGATGATTTTGGCAAGCTACAAAGTAAATACTCATATCATACAAGACGCTCCAAGCAAAACACATATCATGTGGTGAATAAAAATAGCCTCAAGTAAAGTTACCGATAGACGAAGACGAAAGAGGAGATGCCTTCCGGGGCATCCCCAAGCTTAGGCTCTTGGTTGTCCTTGAATATTACCTTGGGGTGCCTTGGGCATCCCCAAGATTAGGCTCTTGCCACTCCTTATTACACAGTCCATCAAATCCTTACCCAAAACTTGAAAACTTCACAACACAAAACTCAATAGAAAATCTCATAAGCTCTGTTAGTATAAGAAAATAAATCACCACTTTTGGTACTGTTGTGAACTCATTATTTATTTATATTGGTGTAATATCTACTGTATTCCAACTTTTCCATGGTTAATACCCCCCGATACTACCCATAGATTCATCAAAATAAGCAAACAACACATAGAAAACAGAATATGTCAAAAACAGAACAGTCTGTAGTAATCTGGATACTTCAAATACTTCTGTAACTCCAAAAATTCTGAAAATTAGGACAACATAGGAAATTTGTATATCAATCTTGTGTAGAAAATTCAGAATTTTATCACGCTTCTGTGATTTTAAAAAATTCTGGGACTGGGCGCAAAAGTTTCTGTTTTTCAGCAAGATCAAATCAACTATCACCGTAAGCTATCCCAAAGGTCTTTCTTGGCATAAACACTAATTAAAACACAAAAACACATCTAACCAGAGGCTAGATGAATTATTTATTGAAAAACAGAACCAAAAAGAAAAGAACAAATATAAAATTGGGTTGCCTCCCAACAAGCGCTAGTGTTTAACGCCCTTAGCTAGGCATAAAAACACAAATAGATCTAGGTATTGTCATCTTTGGTATGCAATCCATAAGTAGCTCTCATAATAGATTCATAAGACAATTTAATTTTCTTTCTAGGAAAGTGTTACATGCCCTTCCTAAGCGGAAATTGAAATCTAATGTTTCCTTCTTTCATATCAATAATTGCACCAATCGTTCTAAGGAAAGGTCTACCAAGAATAATAGGACATGTAGGATTACAATCTATATCAAGAACAATGAAATCTATGGGCACATAATTCCTATTTGCAACAATAGGAACGTCATTAATCCTTCCCATAGGTTTCTTAATAGTGGAATCCGCAAGATGCAAATTTAAAGAACAATCATCAAATTCATGGAAATGTAACACATCACATAAAGTTTTTGGAATCGTGGAAACGCTAGCACCCAAATCACATAAAGCATGGCACTCATAATATTTAGTATTAATATTAATAGTAGGTTCCCACTCATCATTAAGTTTTCTAGGGATAGAAACTTCCAATTCAAGCTTTTCTTCAAAAGATTGCATCAATAGCATCAAGGATATGTTTAGTAAAAGCTTTGTTTTGATTATAAGCATGAGGAGAATTCAACATGGATTGCAACAAGGAAATACAATATATTAAAGAACAATTATCATAATTAAATTCCTTGAAATCCAAAAGAGTGGATTCATCGCTACTTAAAGTTTTGACCTCTCCCATCCCACTTTTATCAATTTTTGCATCACGATCAAAAAACTCTGAATCATTGGGACGCCTTTTAACTAAAGTTGACTCATCTCCGGTCCCATCTTTATCAAGATTTATATTGGAAAACAAGGATTCAATAGGAGTCACATCAATCACTTTAAGATCTTCATCATTATTTTCACAAAAACTAGAAGAACACGCTTTTACAAACCAATCTCTCTTAGCACGCATCTTAGCGGTTCTTTCTTTGCACTCATCAATGGAGATTCTCATAGCCTTTAGATATTCATTGATATCATGCTTGGGTGGAATAGATCTAATTCTCAAAGAATCAACATCAAGAGAAATTCTATCCATGTTCCTAGCCAAATCTTCAATCTTAAGCATTTTTTCTTCAACCAAAGCATTGAAATTCTTTTGCGAGCTCATAAATTCTTTAACACTATTCTCAAAATCAGAGGCCATCTTATTATAATTTCCATAATAATTATTATAGTAACTACCATAATTATTAGAGGAATTGCTAGGAAATGACCTAGGATTAAAATTACCTCTATACGCGTTATTACCAAAATTGTTCCTACCAACAAAATTCACATCCATAGATTCATTATTATTCTCAATCAAAGTAGACAATGGCATATCATTAGGATCAATAGAAGCACTCTTGCTAGCAAATAATTTCATAAGTTTATCCATATTTCCACTCAAAACATTAATCTCTTCAATCGCATGCACTTTTTTACTAGAAGAAGATCTTTAGGTATGCCATTGAGAATAATTAACCATAATATTATCTAGGAGTTTAGTAGCTTCTCCTAAAGCAATTTCCATAAAAGTACCTCCCGCAGCAGAATCTAAAAGATTCCTAGAAGCAAAATTCAATTGGGCATAAATTTTTTGTATAATCATCCATAAATTCAAACCATGAGTAGGGCAATTTCGTATCATCAATTTCATCCTCTCCCAAGATTGTGCAACATGTTCATGATCAAGTTGCTTAAAATTCATAATATCGTTCCTAAGGGAGATGATCTTAGTGGGAGGAAAATACCTGGAAATAAAAGCATCTTTACACTTATTCCATGAATCAATACTATTTTTATGCAAAGATGAAAACCAAGTTCGATCTCGAAGCGAGAACGAAAATAGTTTCAATTTAACAATATCATTATACACATCTTTTTTCTTTTGCATATCACACAAATCAACGAAATTGTTTAGATGGGAGGCGACATCTTCACTAGGAAGGCCGGAAATTGATCTTTCATAACAAGATTCAGCAAAGCGGCAATAATTTCACAAGATTCCGCATTAGTAGCGGGAGCAATCGAAGTACTAATAAAATCATTATTATTGGTGTTGGAAAAGTCATACAATTTGGTATTCTCTTGAGCCATCGTGACAAAGGAAGCAATCCAACACACGAGCACACAAAAAGCAAACGAAAAGACCAACGGAAGAGGGGCGAAGAAAAGGCAAATATTTTTGAAAATCATTTTAGAAGTGGGGGAGAGGAAAACGAGAGGCAAATGGCGAATAATGTAATGCAAGAGATGAGAGTTTATGATGGGTACTTTGTATGTCTTGACTTGGCATAGATCTCCCCGGCAACGGCGCCCGAAATTCTTCCTGCTACTTCTTGAGCTTGCGTTGGTTTTTCCCTTAAAGAGGAAAGGGTGATGCAGCAAATTAGAGATAAGTATTTCCCTCAATTAGAGAACCAAGGTATCAATCCAGTAGGAGACAACGCACAAATCACCAATACCTGCACAAACAATCAAACACTTGCACCCAACACGATAAAGGGGCTGTCAACCCCTTCATGGTCACTTGCAAAAGTGACATCTGATAGAGATAGATAAAACTAAACAAAAGATAAAATAAATATTTTGGGGGTTTTTTGGTTTATAGATTTGAAAGTAAAAGATTGCAAAATAGTAGATCGGAAACTTATATGATGGAAAATAGACCCGCGGGCCATAAGTTTCACTAGAGGCTTCTCTCAAGATAGCAAATAATACGGTGGGTGAACAAATTACTATCGAGCAATTGACAGGAAAGCGCAAAGTTATGACAATATCTAAGGCAATGATTATGAAATAAAGGCATCACGTCTGTGTCAAGTAGACTGACTCCTGCCTGCATCTACTACTATTACTCCACACATCGACCGACTTCTGCCTGCATCTAGAGTATTAAGTTCATGAAGAATAGAGTAACGTTTTAAGTAAGATGACATGATGTAGAGGAATAAACTCAAGCAATATGATGTAAACCCCATCTTTTTATCCTCGATGGCAACAATACATTACGTGCCTCGCTGCCCCTACTGTCACTGGGTGAGGACACTACAAGATTGAACCCAAAGCTAAGCACTTCTCCCATTGCAAGAAAACCAATTTAGTTGGCCAAACCAAACCGATAGTTCGAAGAGAATTACAAACATATCAAATCATGCATAAAAGAATTCAGAGAAGATTCAAATAATACTCACAGATAAGCTGATCATAAATCCACAATTCATCGGATCTCGACAAACACACCGCAAAAGAAGATTACATCGGATAGATGTCCAAGAACATCGAGGAGAACATGGTATTGAGAATCAAAGAGAGAGAAGAAGCCATCTAGCTACTAGCTATGGATCCGTAGGTCTGTGGTAAACTTGGAAGGGCAATAGAGTTGATGTAGAAGCCCTCAGTGATCGAATCCCCCTCTGGTAGGATGCCGGAAAAGGCCCCTAGATGGGATCTCACGGGAACAGAAGGTTGCGGCGGTGGAACAGTGTTTTTGTGGGTGCTTCTAGTGGTTTGGGAATATATGTGAATATATAGGAGGAAGATCTAGGTCAGAGGGTCACCGAGCGGCCCACAAGGTAGGGGGGCGCGCCCTACCGCCTGGGAGCGCCCTCCACTCTTGTGGCCACCTCGTGGCTCTTCTGACTTGCACTCCAAGTCTCCTGGGTGTCTTCTGGTCCAAGAAAAATCATCGGGAAGGTTTTATTATGTTTGGACTCCGTTTGGTATTCCTTTTCTGCGAAGCTCAAAAACAAGGAAAAAACAGAAACTGGCACTTGGCTCTAGGTTAATAAGTTAGTCCCAAAAATAATATAAAATAGCATATTAATGCATATAAAACATCCAAAAATGATAATATAATAGCATAGAACAATAAAAAATTATAGATATGTTGGAGACGTATCACGCACCCCCCCTTTCCTTTCTCCCATGAGAGGGAAAGGCAGGAGGGGCTAGCCCTCCCCCTTTTCGTTCCCTAGGGCTGGCCAAACAAGGGAGGGGGCGCACCAGCCCCCTTGTGAGCTGGTCTGTCCCCTCCTTTGGCCCATAAGGCCCATAACTTGCCGCGGGGGGGGGGTGGGTGCCCGGAACACCTTCGAGTGACCCGATTCCTTCCTGGTACATCCCGAAACACTTCTGGTGTCCAATACCATCGTCTGATATATCAATCTTTACCTCTCGACCATTTCGAGACTCCTCACCATGTCCGTGATCTCATCCGGGACTCCGAACAACATTCGGTCACCCAAACATATAACATTGTATCGTCAACGAAACGGGTTCGAGAACTATGTAGACATGACCGAGACACCTCTTCGGTCAATAACCAATAGCGGAACCTGGATGCCCATATTGGCTCCTACATATTCTACGAAGATCTTTATCGGTCGAACCGTTATGACAACATACGTAATTCCCTTTGTCCATCGGTATGTTACTTGCCCGAGATTCGATCGTCGGTATCTAAATACCTAGTTCAATCTCGTTACTAGCAAGTCTCTTTACTCATTCCGTAATACATCACCTCGTGAGCAACACCTTAATCTTTTTCTTGCAAGCTTATGATGTGTAATACCGAGAGGGCCCAAAGATACCTCTCCGATACTCGAAGTGACAAATCGTAATATCGATCTATGCCAACTCAACAAACACCTTTGGAGATACATGTAGAGCATATTTATGATCACCCAGTTACGTTGTAACGTTTGATAGCACACAAGGTATTCCTCCGGTATTCGGGAGTTGCATAATCTCATAGTCGAAGAAATATGTATTTGACATGGAGAAAGCTATAGCAATAAAACTGAACAATCGATATGCTAAGCTAACGGGTGGGTCTAGTCCATCACATCATTCTCCTAATGATGTGATCCCGTTAACAAATGACAACACATGTCTATGGTTAGGAAACTATAACCATCTTTGATCAACGAGCTAGTCTAGTAGAGGCTTACTAGGGACACGGTATTTGTTTATGAATTCACACATGTATTTAAGTTTCCGATCAATACAATTCTAGCATGAATAATAAACCTTTATCATGAATAAGGAAATATAAAATAACAACTTTATTATTGCCTCTAGGGCATATTTCTTTCAGTCTCTCACTTGCACTAGAGTCAATAATATAGTTCACACACTACTGCAGGATGCTGCTAATGTGACACCATGATCAGAGACCCTTCGACGAAACTGTGTGTGATGCAATAATCACAAATGGTGATGTAAAACATTTGCGATGACGGATACATCAAACACGGTTCAGATTTTAGTTGCGTGTGCGATGCAGGGCATACCGTGCAGTTGATAAACTGTTTGTGATAAGACAGAAAAACAGAAACGGGCAGCCAGATGGAGGTGTGTGCGATATACAGCATACGGTTCAATCAGATGAACTATTTGTGATTAGGTGGAACAAAAGAAATGGTCAGCCAGATCAAGGTGTGTGCGATATATGGCATACGGTTCACTCGGGTGAACGGTTTGCATTAAGCCAAGAGAACAGAAACGGTTCAATTTAACAAGATGTGTGTGATACATGGCAAACAGGTCTGTAATAAAAAATGTGTGCGAAGACCCATAATAACACAGACGATTGCTGCTAATAAGACGTGTGTGTTGTGCGTTGGGATTGCATACAGACCAACAACATATATATATATACACACACTTATAAGGACATGGTTGCATAACCAAATTAAAACATAGGTGGCTACTACACACATGACATTTGCACACACCAAAGTAAACTATTACATGCATAATTACATAGGTGGCTACTACACACATGACATTTCCACACACCAAAGTCAACTATATATTACATGCATGATTAACTAGGATAAACGATCATCTACTTCTTGGGACGCTTGGCGCTACTGCTGTGCTTGTGGCTCGATCCGGCCTCATCGATCTCGGTAACGAGGCATTTCCTCATGTCAACGATCCGCCTGTGCATATCATAGCATGTGCACATGCTCTTGGCCACGAACCTGAGGTGAGGTACATACAGTTGCCGCATCCAGGCCCCGTTGATGCGGACATGCACATATCAAACACATTGACAGATGACTATGTGGCCGTAGGGGAGGACAAGCTGAGAGAGCTAAACAAAATACACCTTAGTCGTGGAAAGGATGACAAGTTACGTGTGCTTTGTGGTTCGAGAATTGCTAAGACAACAGATTATGTACCTAGCTATGCTGTATATGCGAGGCGACTAGAACAGAAGCAAAGCGACCGGCAAGTAAGAAATATCTGCTGTAGAGACCGACCAACAAAACCACCTAAGAACACAAAACAAATATGGAGGAAGAAGCCAGCCCGTGCAAGCGTTGAGGAACCAAAGCCAGAAGAAATAATGCCCAGGTTTCGGACGCCTCCATGCTGGATTTTTATTGGATCCATTCCAATACGTATAGATTTAGGTACTTAAAAGTTAAGTCTAGCTAGAAGCAACGTGAATATTTGATGGAGTCCAGATCTTGTGCGTTCAGTTTTGGTTTGGTGAGAGAATCTAGGAGATCAACGTGGCCGAATCATTTATAATAAAATCCATGATTAGTTTAGATAGGAAAGGAGAGTCCGTGTCAATTTGGGTTAGTTAGGCGTGTCACGTAATATGTGCGTGGCCTATATAATAGGCTGGCGACGGCCAAAGTAGGAGAGTTTTAGTTTGTTTTCAGAGTTATGAAATATACAGAAAAACGTCCAGGTTTTGGGCGACCATATCTTGTGTATCATTTGTGATTTTCTCATCGTGGAAATTTGCTCGACGGAGGGTTGATCATCACATCGACGCCTACGTGCTGATCCAAGGGGATCATTATTTTTGTTCGTGTATTTTTGTACGCGGGTGAAAAATATTCTTGAAGGTTGGGAGGAGGAACAGGGGGACGGACTGCTGATCTTGCATCGCCGTGAAAGGTCGGGCCGTCTACACGCACGAATTAGCATCTCGCTAGTCCGTGCCATATCAAGTGGTATTCAGAGCTAAGGTTAGTCACGGCAATTTAGTTTTCAATATCGTCTATGGAGGCGAGTATGGATGCGTTGAGCAGGAACATATTGTTGGAGGAGGAAGGCATCGGCGAGGTTGTCCTTTTTCACACACGTTGCGTCGTGAAGGAACGGTGTGTCAATTTGACGATCGATGAAGGTTCCGCGGTCAACATGGTGAGCATCGAAGTGGTGGAAAAATTGGGGCTGAAGATGGCACCTCTTGAAAGGCCGTACACGCTGAAGTGGTTCAAAGGTGAAATCAAAATTACGCATTGGATTTTGCTAATTTTTTATCTGGGAAAATATTGTTGTGCGGAATTTTTTCACGTTTGCCCCGTGTCCATGGTGTCATGCCATCTACTACTTGGTAATCCATGGTGCAGACGTGTTGGCGCTATTCGGAATTTCAAGAAAAATAATTACTCTCTATCATGGAAGGGCCAGCAGATTTATTTTATTCCTATGCCAGTGGATCTGTACACTGCAGATTGGAAAAGTCGTTTGCTTAAAAGAAGAGAAGAGCAAGAAGATATAAAGGAAGAAGTCGATGCACCTACGAAGGGGCTGAATCTTTTGGTGGAGAAGATGCAAGATGATAGTGGTGCAAAGGGGCAGCGGTGGAGTGTTTTTAAAACACAGTGCAATATCAAGAATCGTGCATGCAAGATGATAATTGATGGTGGCAACTTTACCAATGCCATTAGCAAAGACCTAGTGCAAACTATGGGTTTGTCCATGTGGCGGCATCCACAGCCGCACCATGTGGAGTGGTTGTACAATTCCAGTAAATTAAAAATCACACACAAGGTACGTGTAACATTTGCGGTTGGAGATTATATTGACAAGGTTAATTGTGACGTCATGCCGATGGATGCTTGTCAGTTGTTATTGGGAAGGCCATGGCAGTTCGATCGTGATGCAGTGCATGCAGGAGAATCCAACACATACACGTTCATGCATGATGGAAGGCGCCACACTAAAACCTATGGCAGAGTCCATAATAAAAACAGAATTTCAGGCTCCCTAAATGTTGATTGCACCAAAAATAGACTTGAAACCGAGGACGGTTTCGTTTGAAGGAAGGGAGGATGATGCGGACATGCACATATCAAACACATTGACAGATGACTATGTGGCCGTAGGGGAGGACAAGCTGAGAGAGCTAAACAAAATACACCTTAGTCGTGGAAAGGATGACAAGTTACGTGTGCTTTGTGGTTCGAGAATTGCTAAGACAACAGATTATGTACCTAGCTATGCTGTATATGCGAGGCGACTAGAACAGAAGCAAAGCGACCGGCAAGTAAGAAAGATCTGCTGTAGAGACCGACCAACAAAACCACCTAAGAACACAAAACAAATATGGAGGAAGAAGCCAACCCGTGCAAGCGTTGAGGAACCAAAGCCAGAAGAAATAATGCCCAGGTTTCGGACGCCTCCATGCTGGATTTTTATTGGATCCATTCCAATACGTATAGATTTAGGTACTTAAAAGTTAAGTCTAGCTAGAAGCAACGTGAATATTTGATGGAGTCCAGATCTTGTGCGTTCAGTTTTGGTTTGGTGAGAGAATTTAGGAGATCAACGTGGCCGAATCATTTAGAATAAAATCCATGATTAGTTTAGATAGGAAAGGAGAGTCCGTGTCAATTTGGGTTAGTTAGGCGTGTCACGTAATATGTGCGTGGCCTATATAATAGGCTGGCGACGGCCAAAGTAGGAGAGTTTTAGTTTGTTTTCAGAGTTATGAAATATACAGAAAAACGTCCAGGTTTTGGGCGACCATATCTTGTGTATCATTTGTCATTTTCTCATCGTGGAAATTTGCTCGACGGAGGGTTGATCATCACATCGACGCCTACGTGCTGATCCAAGGGGATCATTATTTTTGTTCGTGTATTTTTGTACGCGGGTGAAAAATATTCTTGAAGGTTGGGAGGAGGAACAGGGGGACGGACTGCTGATCTTGCATCGCCGTGAAAGGTCGGGCCGTCTACACACACGAATTAACATCTTGCTAGTCCGTGCCTCATCACCCGTGCTAGGATACGGGACGCGTTCTGTTGGCATCCTGCTTCATCTTTTCGTAGTATGGGTCGACGATGGCCGAGGCGAGTTCAACCAGGGAGTCCTTCGTGCTGCCCCAGACCCTGTAGTGCTCACGAATTTCGACAAGGTTCTTGCAGGCCAAGCCCGTAACCCTGAGCGCTTTTACATCGTCGGTGGTTTCCACCATAGTGAACTTGTAGTCGGTGTTGTTGACAAACCTGGTGAAACGGTTGCAAGGCTCTGTGGCCATGCAGTAGTGGTAGATGAGGACATGATGGCGCACGCACAACTGGGCGATGACAACCTTCCGATCTATGTTGGGACGACCGTCGGTGTACTGGTGGTCGATGCCGACCACCTTGTACTTGTCTCGAGCAAGCAACTGCTCAACGGTGTTGATGTAGTCGTCCACCACGGCCGGGTCGATGGTGTACACCACCGAGAGATCCGTCTCCCTCGCGTGGGTCTCCACTTTATGCTCGCCGAACTCCATTGGAGCGCCGCTAGACATCCCCTCTTTATGTGTCATCGTGGGTGTGCTTGTTGTGTTGTGGGGCGCGATCGAAAGGTTGAAGAGACTAAGGTTATAATGGCCGCGGGAATTAAAGGGGAAGCCGGACGGTCTGGAATATCGGCACGCCTGGATGTCAGTTCTAATTTGCAGCGCGTAACTCCATGCTGCCGCACGTAACTGCATCGCGCGGCGACGCGCGCGGCGCAACCGCATGCATATGGGGCCCCCGACGTGATCGTGTGCAGGCCCAACCACTGGCAGTGTGTGACGCCCTCGATTCAATTATACACTAATCATACACGCAAATGTGTACGATCAAGATCAAGGACAACTCTAGACACAAATTAAAATAATACAAGCTTTATATTACAAGCCAGGGGCCTCAAGGGCTCGAATACATCAGCTTGAATACACAAGAGTCAGCGGAAGCAACAATATCTGAGCATAGACATGAGTTAGACAAGTTTGCCTTAAGAAGGCTAGCACAAAAGCAACAACGATCGAAAAGGCAAGGCCTCCTGCCTGGGAGCCTCCTAACTACTCCTGGTCGTCGACGGTCTCCACGTAGTAGTATGCATCGGCGGTGGCATCTGGCTCCTGGGCTCCGACATCTGGTTGCATCAACCGGAAAGAAGAAGAAAGGGGGAAAAGGGGGAGCAAAGCAACCGTGAGTACTCATCCAAAGTACTCGCAAGCAAGGATCTACACTACATATGCAACATTATCAAAGGAAGGCTGTATATGTGGACTGGGCTGCAGAAATGCCAGAATAGAGAGAAGGCCTAGTCCTATCGAAGACTAGCATCTTCTGGAAACCACCATCTTGCAGCAACAGGAGGAAGTAGAGTAGCATAAAGTAAAGTAGTAGTAGTGTTATCAACCTCGGCCAGAGATCCTTCCTCGACTCCCTGCGAGAAAGCAATCCCAGAGCCATACTATCCAGTTATCATCTCATATCCAAGTCTCATCTCAAGTATCCAGTTCTAGTTGTATCGATCGGGATACAACTCCAAGTGTCCGTTACCGTAGGACAGGCTATCGATAGATGTTTTCTTCCCTGCAGGGGTGCACCAACTTACCCACCATGCTCGATTAACTCCGGCCGGACACACTTCCCTGGGTCATGCCCGGCCTCGGCCAAACAATACGCCGCAACCCGACCTAGGCTTAATAGAGAGGTCAGCACGCCGGACTAAACCTATGCCCCCAGGGGTCATGGGCCATCGCCCCAGGAACTCCTGCACGTTGTGTGGGCGGCCGGTGAGCAGACCTAGCTACCTCCTTAAAAAGGTAGGAGCTTACCAGTCCAACCCGGCGCGCGCCGCTCAGTCGCTGACGTCTATTAAGCTTCGACTGATGCATACGACGCAGAACGCCCATACTATGCCCACGTGATGGTTAGTGCTATCAGGCCAGAGGCCCCTCGGATCAAATATCCAAATCGTAGTGGATTAGGAGCACGCGATAACAAGCAGAGACTCACGAAAGATGTGACCCCGTTGCCCCGTCCCGAGGACTTGCGGCAAGGGCTAGGAATGCCCGGCCACGCCTCGTAATTATCTCGCGGGCACCCTCTAGGTCAACCCGTCTCCACATCACTCGCAATTAAGCTCGCGCGGGTACCCCTCAGGGCCGACCCGTCTTTAGTAACATGGTTCAGTGTAAAGTCATAGTAACCATAGTAACTGTGTGTCCAAACATCAAGGGGAAAACCCGAGGAATCACCCCCGGTGAATTCCACTCGATGTAATCATCAAGGTGAACGTAAGAGGAACCACCCCCGAGGTTCACGCTTGAGGGGTTGCACGACAGAGTCGTATCGGAAGTGGTTAAGGCGGAATCACCCTCGATGACCACGACCGAATAGCTACACTACAGGGTTAACATCAGAAGTGATGTAGAGGTCTCACCCTCGGCACTCGATAGTAACCCAGTAGTGTCGAGCAACTAAGGGGAAAGTGATGTGCGGTGCCGGGGCCTGGTCTTCGATCCCGTTGATCGGGTCTTCGAACATAAAGCGGGGCAACTGGGACAAGGTGGGGGTCACTGATGGATCACTAACCAACCTATACTAAGTAGTTTAGGATAAGTAGGTAAGGTACAATGAGCAGGTTACAAAAGCAGGCTATGCATCAGAATAGGAGCAAACAATAACAGTAGCAAAATCTAATGCAAGCATGAGAGAAAGGAATGGGCGATATCGGGATGATCAAAGGGGGGCTTGCCTGGAAGCTCCGCTGAAAAGGAAGAAGTGTCGTCGACGTAGTCGATCACCGGGGCATCATCGGCCTCGGGGGTCTACCGGAGAGAAGGGGGGAAGAAACAGTAAATACATAGCAAGTAAGTGCATAACAAGACAACAGGCAGAGCTAAACGTGTTCTAACGCGGTGCTACACGACTTAACCGGGAATGTTTTCCCGGTTCCGGACCTGTGTCAGACAGATGACCAGAGGGGGAAAGTTCCATGTTCAGATAGTTAGAGGCATCTGACAGGTAAATGGACCGCGTGTTCGGATTCGTCTCGTCGTTCTGAGCAACTTTCATGTACAAAGTTCTTCCATCCGAAATACGGATTATTTTATATGATTTTTCAAATTTTTAAACAATTTCTGAAATTGTTTAATACGAGTTTGACTAAGTCAAAAAGACCGGTCAAATAGAGAAAGGGTGGCCCACATGTCATAGGCTATCCCTAAACAAATAAATAAATCTAACTAATTTAAAGGGGGTCTACATGTCATCTACTAATAGACTAACTTAGCACTAGTTCAATCCTAACTAGACTAAACAAGGGCCGGCTCACACTCAACACACACACACACACCACGCACACACCACACACAGAGCATGCACACACCTGCTCTGCCATGGCCAGGGGCGGCCACATACTCAACACACACACGCACACACTCATCTAGCCGTGGCTAGCGCCGGAGCAGCGGCGGCAGTGAGCGGCAGCAGCGACGGCCAACAGCCAAGCGCAGCAACAACGGTGGCGGCGCTAGGGGCATTAGCAGCAGCAGAAGTGAGCAGCAGCAGTTTTAGGCAGAGCAAGCAGTAGCAGGGCAAAGTAGCAGCAGGTAGCGCGAGCAGCAAAACAGCCAAGCACGCGGGCGCGCGGCACATCGGCGCGGCGAGCGGGGGGGGGGGGGGGCGAGGAAGGGCGCGGCCGGTGCGTATGCGCTGAGGCCAGCAGCTGTGGGCCGCCGCAGCATCGGGCACGGCCAGCAGTGGGCGGCGCCGACGGCTGCGGTGTCAGGTGCAGGGGCGCAACAAGGATAAACGCGGGGCGACTGCGGGCTTGGCCTGGCGCAGGGGCGAACGAGGCCCAGGCGTGGCCTAGCTCGTCAGGGAGGCGAGGCGAGGCGCGGGCACGGGTTGGTCACGGCGCGGGGCTGGGGCGGGCGCTGGCCGTGACGGACGACGGCTACGGCTACAGGCTGGAGACGCGCTCCGACGATGGATCGAGACCGGGGCGAGAGGGAAACAAGGGAGGAGCTCACATCGGGGGAGACGACGGCAAGCTCGCGTGGACGCGGGGAGGACCGGGGCAGTGGTGTTCGCCGGGGATCGACGGTGGCCGAGGCGGAGGGGAACAAGACGATGGTGGCGCTGCAGGGGCTCCCCGATGCCGATCTGGTGCTGTAGGCGACGGCGATGAGCCCGGCGGTCCTCCTGGAAGCCTTGGAACGGCTAGCGGTGGCCGGACTCGGGGAAGTTGGTCGAGGGCGACGGCTTGGGGGCTCCGCGGTCCAGTTCGTCCTACTCCGGTGTCGAGGACGATGGTGCCCATCTCCTGGTCTTCTCGTTGTAGCTCGCGGTGGGTGGCGACCACGACAAAGATGGCGGCGCGACGTCGGTTGCGCCCAGGCGCAGACGAATTTGAGAGGGAGGGGGGACGAGCGAGGGGAAAGTGGGCGTGCTAGGGTTCACAAGGGGGTCGATGGCGCCTTATCCATCGGGGGGGGGGGGGGGGGGGGGACGCGGGATGGCCGACACGCACGCCTAGCGGCGGACATGGTGGCTGGATGTGTGCCACGACCTCTGTCTTGAACAGGGAAAGGGGATGACCCCCATTGGGCTGGGCCAGTGCATTGTAGCGGTTGGGCCAAAGTGGAATAGAGACTTTTTCTTATTTCTGTTTTGTATATTTCTCAGCCGTTTTCCATCTTACATTTTAGTTAGTAAAAGACTTTTGTTGTACATGAAACTTCACACATAAATTACACAATAATTCTAGACCACACACAAAGTTTCACAACGTTTGGAAAAGCATAAACATTTGTTTTATTTTGGAAAGGCCGGTTGAATTGCTGCTGGAGTACTACATTAATTCCCAGGGGGGTTTTGGGAATTCAAAAGAGGCTGGTTTCAACATGACCATGGTCAGGGGAATTTATTGGACAATGTGAACATTTTTGTTTTACGGCTTGAAGAAATAAATATTTGACTTGCATTTTAAATTTGAATTTGAGTTTGGTTTGAAACAAAGTGAGGATTAGCAACTTCATTATGATGACATGGCATCATCAGGCATGAGATTACTGTAGTATGATACTGGGGGTGTTACACAGCGCGCGCGGAGGGATGCGAGCAGAGCGCTCCACGGTCGCCTCAACGGCGAGCAACCATATATATGCATATAGTAGTTGAATGCAAGGAAAAGCTGTCCACAAGCTGAGCGCGCCGACGAATGCGAGCAGAGCGCACTGCGGCGCCTAATGGCGAGCAGAGCTTGCCGAGGGACGCGAGAAGAGGTCGGCACAGTGATACGTGGAAAATAAGACGAACTATGCGAGCGATGTCGGAGATATCAAGCACGAATCAGATTAGAGTTGCATGTGCGATACGTGGCATTCACTTGATCCATCCGAGCTGTTTGTGATGGAATAAGCCGTGTGTGTTGTGGTCAAAGCTTGCTAATATATAACAGTTTGCAATTGATGAATTCATCACCGACGGGTTACCTAGTGTGGTCCGTGTGCGATGTGATATGCTCTGTCTGTAGAACACCTATGCTCTATGTAACAGGACATAATTGCAATATCAAATTAAACATCCAATTACAATATATAACAAATACCATAAATATTGCAATGTTCAAATTCAAAGATTACAATGCCCAAATTCAAACATTGCAAACCTCGTCATTTCTGTAAAGGGATCAGACGTTGACAAGTCATGTATGGGTTTGACACAATGACTTCCAATGCTCTGTCATATGCTCTTCCAATACGAAGTTTATCTTTTTTGGAGCCTTTTCCATTCTGCAGTACCAGCCGGCTCTGATCAACAAACCATTCATCTTTCCTAATTAAATGCGTGTTCAATCTCAGTACCCTCAGCACCCTTGCTCTGGCAAGAAAGAACCTGGCGAGTGTAATCTCTGGTAAGGTCCCTTGGTAGGAGTTCAAAGTAATATTTGAGAGATGCAGATCCAGGCATTCGATGTGATTGTCGTTATAAACATTATCCACCTCCGGGCCTATTATTATCTGCAAAAGAAGAGAACGTGTTAGTGCCTACATGCAGTTTTGCACACCACTACATGCCTATTTGGTTTGCAGGATTTGTGAAATGCGCCAACGTGCCATCTTTGATCTGACATGATTAACATGAGCATTTGATCACAATCTAGAAAAATGTAGCCTTCTTCACAAGAGGTTGGATTGGATGAAAAATTCCCTAAGAAAACTAGTACAAATGAATCCAAAGGGGAAATGCTTCTGGATTGTAACCATATGAATCAAGCAACCATGGGGGGTGTATGTCCTGAAATCCTCCAAAATTCCTTCAAAAATCGTAGTACATTGTCATTGTAAACTTGGGAAAAGGTGCAAAAAGGTTAACATTTAACAGGAAAGGAACAACACCTCGATATACAGCTTCTTCGGGCATGGAAAGCATCTCAGGATACTGACAACTTGGTCCAGGTTGGGGCCGACAGATTCTAGTGCCAAGACCTTCACTGTGCCCAGAATCTGGGTGAAGCTTTGCTATATGACAGACGAACATACATCTTCAAAACTAGAAATAATGTTGATATCAAGAAAGAGATGTATAAGGCGACTGTTGTACCTGAAAGTAGTAGTATTTGACAGACGACTAGCCCACCGCTGTCAATTTCAGCGCAGAAATGACATTGATTCTTGTTGGACCTTGTTGACCAACTACAAGTAATCTCTCAAGTGAAGGTGTGTCCTCAATTACCATACTGTGGTCCACCTTTTGTGATCTCTCGTTGCAGCACCAGCAACACACATAAATAGTCCGGAGAGTCCTGGAGGTGATGTGGAAGGTACTCGACCAATTCATCGCCTAAAGACGAAGGAACTCGAGTGCAGTACAGCCGCGGAGCAGGCGCTCCATGTCATCCTTTGGGATGCAGATGACGAAGAGCTCGAGGTGCTTCAGTCGTGGTAGAAAAAGAGCGGGCGCGTCATTAAGGGGGATGGCAGTTCATGAACTTGGCGAGGCGCAACGTGGGCGCGAAGCAGAGCGCGGACATTGGCAGCGAGCGCATATGCCCATCATTAAAACTGAGCTCCTCGAGCTGATCTAGGGTGGGGGATCGGAACCACTCGTCAAGCTTGGCTCGGTCCTTGCCATTGGAACGGAACTTGCCCGTGATAAGGCCTCTGATTGGGCCATGGTGACTGCCGAGGATCTGGGAGAACGCATCCAAGCTTTTGCGATAGCCATGGCAAAGCTCGTGGGCGTCAAGGAGGTTGACAGGGGTGGAGAGCCATAGGGGGCGCCACCGTCGGGAAAGGGCGGTTGTCCTCACCCCATATTTGATTGGGAGGAGGGATATGATGGCTGTCAACATATCATAGGGGAGGCTGTTGATGAAGTCTAGGCCTGCTGGAGTAGCTTGCGGTTCTTTCTCGACCCGCCTCCGCTTGTTGGCAGCCTCGTTCTCCACCTCGTCGGCGGCAACGGAAACCTCTGTCTCCATATTCATGCCGTCCTCCAGTGCTTCAGCAGCCCCGGCATCGCCACTCCCTCCGATGGGGCGCTTCAGTGGCATCCTCATACACTGAAGGCTTTGAAGACTGAGACTGGCGTTGAGGATGCGGGCAAAGAGAGAGGATTGTGTGTGTGGCGAGGATGGGGGGTGCCGGCTTTGAGGACTGAGAGCGGCGTCGAAGATGCGGGTGGAGAGAGAGGATTGTGTGTGTGGCGAGGATGGGGGTGCCGGCTTTGAGGACTGAGAGCAGCGTCGAGGATGCGGGCGGAGAGAGAGGATTGTGTGTGTGGCGAGGATGGGGGTGTGGCCGCTCGGGCACGCCATTAATACAGACCAGTGGGAGCGAGGCGGGCGGCGGTCAAAGGCTGTCTCGCTTCCCGGTGAGCCTATGCGGCGAACTTCTGGCATTCCTATACCATCATCTCACGGAGCGAGGCGGGCGCGCCATTAATATGGAGAAGTGGGAGCGAGGTGGGCGGTGATCAAAGGGCTGGCTCACCTCCCGATGAGCCTGCGCGGCGGACTGCTGGCACGCCTACCGTCATTTCACACAGCTACTAGCACGCCTCGGCCTCCCGGTCTGCCTGCTAGCACACGTCTCGTCAACTCACGCATGCTCGTACGGCACACGGGACGCGTGCGCGGCACGTATTATATTGATTTTTCCTTTTTGATGATTAATTCTGCCGCTTTATTGCTTAACTGAAGCACGACACTTACATTGTTGGTCTAACGCCCACGGTTCGAATAAAGAGTTCGTTTGCGATATTGGTTGATAATTATTTATAATTTCCTGTATGTAAGAAGATTATATCAAAACTTGTCTCAAATTTGAAAAAAAAAATCACAGTCTATTGGTGTCCATATGACACCACAATAAGTTTCATGAATTTCAACTTAGTTTTGGATTTATTGGATTTTAACATCAAGATTCTAGATGTTAGAAATTTCTTGCATGGGGACTAAACATGCACCCAGGGACACGTACACATATGATTTTGCAATCCATTTCCGTGTACTATCACGGGTCTCATGTAGATCAAATTTGATTTTACACATTTAAATCCCTAGGAAATCAATCAATGTATAAAAAACGAATATATGTTATCTTTTTTTTTCAATTTTCAACACTAAACTCCTTTGGTCGCATGTTCGCCGCAGAAAAACTTTGACATGCATCTTCGGGCCACATGCACACGGTGGTCCTAGGACACTCACTCGCGTGGGCCCGCGAGGTCGCCGTCCAGCACTATGACATGTGATGAGAGAGGTTAATTTGACCAACAAGGATGGTCATTTTTGGTTTTTGTTATACGTACGGTAGGAGTATATAGGACACTCACTCGCGTGGGATGCTTCCAACCGTGGGCCCACGACGTTGTCCTCCATCACTTTGACCCAGCAAGGAGGTTTCTTTTTGGGTTGTGTTGCGGTAGGAGTATATAGTACGCGTTGAAGAGGGGAGGAGGGGGCCGGTGCAGCACATATATAGTACACACACGTCATGAATCGATCTCACTCCGTGTGGGGACTTTTCGGTTTCCGAGGCAGGTGCCGCAAAGAAGTTGTGCATATTGGGTATTAAAAACATCACCAACACATTGGGCCACGTGCATACGATGGTTGTCACTCATTCGCCTGCGACTCTCCCCTCCATGGGCTCGCGAGGTCGTCGTCCATCTAATATATGACACAACGAGAAAGGTAATTTGACGAATAATGAGGATTATTTTCGGGTTGTGTTACGATACGTATGTAGGAGTATATATTACACGTCGAAGAGGGGAGGGGGCCAACATATATATATACACACTACGTGTCATGAACATCGGTTCGTCTGTGGGGGACTTAAAGGTTTCTCGGGCAGGTGCCACATCAAAGTTCTGCATATATATTTGGTATTCAAACATCAGAACAACACATCTCCATACATATGTGTTTGGCCCACAAGCAAGCGATGGCGGTTGTCCTCTAGCACTCACTCATGGGGTTATCGGGAGATGCTTCGTCCATCTCTGTGTGCCCGCTTGGTCAATCACTTCGACCGACAGCGATAGAGGTTAATTTCACTTATAATTAGGAGGGGATTAAATTTTGGTTCGTATTATATGGTTCGGTACATGCAACTATACTTCACGCGCATGTGTAAGCACGAATCCCTCCCACCGGGTCTAAGTGGTGGGGGGGGGGACGGAGCACACGACGCTTCATGAACCAGATCTTTGTGGGGACTGTGCGTTTTTGACGCATGCATGCACCACATCAAAATGTTGTGCTTTTGGTATTCAAACATATATGCATGCATCCATGTCCATACATATGTTTGGGGCACATACATGCAATGTTTGTCTTTGGACACTCTCCCTCGCTTGGTTATCATCGACGACCTATATATTCGTGGGCCCGCGTGGATGTCTCCATCACTTCGATCAACAACGCGAGAGAGGTTACGAGGGTGGATTCTTCTTCTCTTGGTTCGCGTTACCGTATAGTCGTACGTTGATCATGGTGAGATTCGAGACCTAAGTTTGAGGGCTCGCATACACATGAATCAAAGTTGTGCATTGGTTATATTCAAACACCACTTGACACTTCGTGCATATGTTTGGGCCACACATGCACGCAGTGGTTGTCTTCAGGCACTCCCTCGTGTGGTTATCGGCGACAAGCTAGCCTATTTTGTGGGGCCGCGTGTGGAATGTCAATGCATGACTTTGACCCAACAAACAAGAGAGGTTATACGACCAAGGTGGTGATTCTTCTTGGTCAGTCTTACAATACGCCTTGGTGAGATGCCCCCTCCCACCGACTCAAAGTGTGTGGGGGGGCACAGTATACTACTTTGTACTAGATGAACCTCCGTGGGGTTGGGGATGCCCGGTTAATTTGCGATGCACATGTGCCACATCAAATTTGTGATTTGGTTATTTAAGTATCATAGCACATCGTTTCCACACACACACACACACACACACACACACACATATCGGGCCACCCGCAGGTGTGGTTGGTAAGTGGTGAACCCATCTAATGCCAGAAGAACACATCTGTGGGCCCGCACACGATCCACATTTGATCGGAAGCAAAGGGTGGGTTGATGTGCTTCTTTTGGTTTTGTGTTACGGTACGGTGAGATGTCAGACCTAGCTATTTGGGGGCATGTGTTCATAGCTAGGATTCCCCTCCCCTCCCGGCAACACGAAGTGTGTGTGTTTGGGGGGGGGGGCTAGCAAACATGCGCTTTATGCGATAGGTGCCACATCAAAGTTGTGCATTGGTTATTTGAACATCAAACCACCCTTCTCATACATATATTTGGTCCACATGCAAGTGTGTTCGTATTCTAACCCTTTCCCGCATTTTTTGGCCAAATTTATAAACAGTAGACGAGTCAGACGCAGCAACCGTCTGCTATCGGGTACGAAACAGACATGGTTCCCTAGGACTACCCGTGTGTCGCGCCCTTGCCCCTGTCACCCACATGATCATAGTAGATTGGGCTCCACGAGGCTTCCTCCCCCCTCTCGAAAATATCTACTCCCTTGCAATCTTGAAAATATCTACCCGCGTCCGCGTAGATGGTTATTCTGTTTGATAGCACACGATTAGTATGTCTGGACCGTGTGCGATGTCTGTTACTCCTGCTCTACTTCAGTCAGTAGATCCAAATTTTCAGTAGCCCCGACATTTTACTCCCGCCCCACTCTGCTTCAATCCCTTGATCCAAATTTTCTGTAGCCCCACCATTATACTCCCGCCTAGTAAATTTTTCAGTACCCGCGGCATTTCCTCAAACACCACCTTGGAGCCCTCACACCCCCCCAAATCCTTCGCTCACCCCAAATCCCCCGCTCACACACATACACACCACCCCTCCCTCGCTCCAAACCTAGCTAGGTCGCCGCCACGCCGCCTCCATCGTCAACCTCTGCCTGTCTGTCCGTGCATTTTACCCACCGATACACATACCCTCACCGCCTTGAGTTTCTTAGATGACGCCTACGAAACGCCCCCTTTCCCAAAGATCCCCATGCCCACACCCCTCCCCCACTCCAGAGCATCGCAGCCTAAGCCCGACTATGCTTTTCGGGAAGCTCGAGGAGCGAATGGCCCAAAAGAGCTTTACCGCGGCCTCTTCGCCCGACGTTGGCGAGGTGGCCGCCGAGGAAGCCGACGACAATGACTGGACCTGGATTAAGCCTTTCAATCAGCAGGCTAGAGTATTCTGGCATGTAGCAGACGCCGGCTACGACATCAAGGTCATCGACACCAACGGCTTGACGCGGGTTATGTCACAGGTTAAGTTGCCCACCCCCAACTCTTCGGGTTCGACAACCGTTAATCTCATCGATGGCCCTGTCGCTGATCTCCTGCGGCTCGTTATGAACAATTTGCCATCCTTCATTGCCATGGATCCCCTTTTGTCATTTCTGAAGGACACGTTCCGCGACGCTGGCCTGGGATCCTCAGCTGGCAAGTCAGATCTCATCGACGGCAACCACGAGGAGGGAGCCAATCTGTGACAAGTGAGGAAACCCATGATTTGTTTTCTCGAACCCCTTTTGTAGTGAGAACCTGTCCAGTATTTATTGCTATATTAGGTTGTTTGCGTTACGCCTTGTTTATTTATACGGTTTATGGTTGTTCGGTTGTTTGTAGTTAGCATATGTCAAGTTTCAATTGCCATCTTTGGTTGTTCATAGTATGCCTTGCTTATTTCAGCTGTTAACAGTGTGATGTTCTACATGTGCTAGTATGAACTATGCAGTTCAATTTCATCAATACCAAATTTAACAATAGCTCTTCGAATGACTATATTTGGTTGTTGTTAAGCATGTTGTACTCCCTCTGAATCTTTTTAGTTCGCATATAAGATTTGTCTAAAGTCAGGCCTCTTAAAGTTTGACCAACTTTATAGAACAAAATACCAACATTCACAATAGGAAATAAATATCAGTACATGTGTCATGACTTAAATTTTCATATTGTATAACTTTAGTATGCTAGTGTTGATATTTTTTCATATGAATAAGGTCAAACTTTATGAAGTTTGACTTCAGACAATTCTTATATGCAGAGTAAAAAGGACCGGAGGGAGTATTGAACACACCTTTCCATTTGATTTCACAATGGCACTGTTTGGATACTCTAACTTAGCTAGAGGTTAGAGTTAGTTTCTAGCTCATGACAGTTAAAAGGGAGAGAGAGAGATTGGTGGAATAGTTGATTGTATTGCTTGAGCCTCGTGGGCATATATATAGGAGTACATGGTCATCTTGGAGTACAAGTCAAGGTAGAATAAATCCTACGTTATCCTACGTTTCCTAAATAACAATGATACTCAACAATGACTAACCCTGAACTAACTCTAGCCAAAGAGGTGTTTGGATGACAGTGTTAGATTGACAATAAATGCACTAGGAGGACTAGCCCCAATCAGCACCTCTTAGGTGGGATAGTTGTTTTGGGTGGGTTTGACGCAACTAGCTCAAACTAGCCCTCATGTTTGGATACTTTAGGGCTATTTGGGCCCAAACTAACTCTAACCCATGGATCCAAACAGGGCCAATAACTAGCGTACTTAGACCTGCACAATACAAGTTTGAATGACTACGTGTGCTTGTTTTTAAATATTAGGCCTGTTGTTAATAACACACCTTTCCACTTCTTGTTTTCAAATATTAGTAACAATTTGGTCTTGCACATGTAGGTCCTGTTGTCAAAGGTTTTGACCCACTGTTTGGCCCTTTTTGCATATGTGGAAATGAGTTGTTTATTAATATCAGTCAAGTCAAGACACTCAGAAAGATTGTTACGATAAAGAAATTTGCGACAAAAAACAACAAGATCTTTGTCTGCACAATGAAGAAGACATCAGTTCACTACGGGATGGTACTAACTGTTATACCTTGTCTTTTTAATTCCTTCGCGCCATTTCAAACCTGAAGAAGATATTTATGCATATCCTTGTTTTCAGGCCTTTCCAAAGCAGTTCACTGATGACTACCTCTCAAACCACCTGTATGGTCAGGAGGCGAGGAAGGTTTTCATACAACACCCACGGTTCAATATTGAAGTGTTCCTGAAGAGGACGAAGGATGGACAGTCAATCATCCATAGGCACTGGCCTAAAGTTGCAAAGACCTTCAACATCAATGAAGGCTCAATATTCGCCTTCCACTTCAGCAGTTGCAGATGAGATTCATCTGTCTATGTTCCGTCTAGGATGCTAATTTCGAAAGGTTGTAGATGTTGCATCTAAAACTTGGTGCTGGTGCAGCTGTGTAATGGGGTAGCTGAGTGCTGAAGCTATACGATGTTGTACTTTGATGTATTTCAATTATGAAATCCTGCTTCCTTAATATGGAAATGAAATATATTGTGTGCTTAATATGAAATGTCAATTAGATTAATAAATGAATTATTAATAATAGGACAATTAGCCTGCTAATTGGGGTTTTCTATTACAAATGGTTATTGAGAAAACACCGTGGGCGATGACCTCAGACAACACACACAGTTTCTAGGAATAAACCGTGTTGGATCAATGAACAATCACACATGAGATCCTCTTGAAAACTATTTGCGTTAGGCCACCTTGCGCAAACGATTACCACATAAAAAGTGTGTGTGATGGACAACCTTTGCCACATAGTTTCTTCCATGCATCGTGTGTGATGTACATACTAACGGAAACGTATTCCTTGGATTCACTGTGTGGAATGTACATACGAACGAAAACATTTAGCAGGGACTGACTGTGTGGGATGTACTTACGATCGGAAACGATTTCGCATGTATAATAGTATTTTTTAGCACTACTATACGTATAACCGTATTTGATCGCTCGTCGGTCACACACGACCTCATTTTGCCGAGCGTGTGTGCCAGGAGGGCATATCCCCGATGGTTTCTGGGTCGTGTGGGAAGGACCCCCCTATTGCAGTCACTCACTAGGCGACGGTTTCAAATGCCATCGCAGAAAGAGATTAAAAACCGTTTGTATAGCACCTCGCTGTACCAGTGACATCACCATGTGATTTAACACCCATAGTACACATCGCCATGTGACCAACACCCAGAGAGTTTACTAGAGTCAATAATCTAGTTCACATCACCATGTGGTTAACACCCAAAGAGTATTAAGGAGTGATCATGTTTTGCTTGTGAGAGAAGTTTAGTCAACGGGTCTGTCACATTCAGATCCGTATGTATTTTTGCAAATTTCTATGTCTACAAAGCTTTGTATGGAGCTACTCTAGCTAATTGCTCCCACTTTCAATATGTATCCAGATTGAGACTCAAGTCTTCCGAAGCGGCGTCAAAGCTTACATCGACGTAACCCTTTACGACGAACTCTTTATTACCTTCATAATCGAGAAATATCTCCTTAGTCCTCTTAGCTAACTAAGGATAATTTTGACCGCTGTCCAGTGATCTACTCCTGGGTCACTATTGTACTCTCTTGCCAAACTCATGGCAAGGTACACAACAGGTTTGGTACATAACATGGCATACTTTATAGAACCTATGGCTGAGGCATAGGGAATGACTTTCATTCTCTCTCTATCTTCTGTTGTGGTCGGGTTTTGAGTCTTACTCAACTTCACACCTTGCAACACAGGCAAGAACCCTTTCTTTGACAGATCCATTTTAAACTTCTTCAAAATCTTGTCAAGGTATGTGCTTTGTGAAAGTCCTATTAAGCATCTTGATATATCCCTATATATCTTGATGCCCAATATATAAGTAGCTTCACCGAGGTCTTTCATTGAAAAATTCTTATTCAAGTATCCTTTTTATGCTATTCAGAAATTCTATATGATTTCCAATCAGTTGTCCACATATAATATCAGAAATGCTACAGATCTCCCACTCACTTTCTTGTACATGCAAGCTTCATCATAAGTCTGTATAAAACCATATGCTTTGATCACCTCATCAAAGCATATATTCCAACTCCGAGATGCTTGCACCAGTCCATAGATGGATCGCTGGAGCTTGCACACTTTGTTAGCACCTTTAGGATCGACAAAACCTTCTGGTTGCATCATATACAACTCTTCTTTAAGAAATCCATTAAGGAATACAGTTTTGACGTCCATTTGCCAAATTTCATAATTATAAAATACGGCAATTGCTAACATGATTCGGACTGACTTAAGCATCACTACGGGTGAGAAGGTCTCATCGTAGTCAACCCCTTGAACTTGTCGAAAACCTTTCGCGACAAGTCGAGCTTTGTAGATGGTGACATTACCATCAGCGTCTGTCTTCTTCTTGAAGATCCATTTATTCTCAATGGCTTGCCGATCATTGGGCAAGTCCACCAAAGTACGCACTTTCTTCTCATACATGGATCCTATCTCAGATTTCATGGCCTCAAGCTATCTATCGGAATCTGGGCTCATCATAGCTTCTTCATAGTTTGTAGGCTCGCCATGGTCTAGTAACATGACTTCCAGGATAGGATTACCATACCACTCTGGTGCGGAACGTGCTTTGTTCAACCTACGAGGTCCAGTAGTAACTTGATCTGAAGTTTCATGATCATCATCATTAGCTTCCTCTCTAGTTGGTGTAGGCATCACGGGAACGGATTTATCCAATGTGCTACTTTCCAAATTGAGAGAAGGTACAATTACCTCATCAAGTTATACTTTCCTCCAACTCACTTCTTTCGAGAGAAACTCCTTCTCTAGAAATGTTCCATTCTTGGCAACAAAGATCTTTCCTTCAGATCTGTGGTAGAAGGTGTACCCAATTGTTTCCTTAGGGTATCCTATGAAGATGCACTTCTCTGATTTAGGTTCGAGCTTATCAGGCTGAAGCCTTTTGACATAAGTGTCGCAGCTCCAAACTTTAAGAAACGACAGCTTAGGTTTCTTGCCAAACCATAGTTCATTCGGTGTCGTCTGAAAGGATTTAGATGGTGCCCTATTTAATGTGAATGCGGCTGTCTCTAATGCATAACCTCAAAACAATAGTGGTAAATCGAAAGAGACACCATAGAACGCACCATATCCAATAAAGTACGGTTAAGACATTCGGATACACCATTACGCTATAGTGTTCCAGGTGGCGTGAGTTGTGAAAGAATTCCACATTGTTTTAAATGAAGGCCAAACTCGTAACTCAAATATTCGCCTCCGCGATCAGATCGTAGAAACTTTATTTTCTTGTTACGATGATTCTCCATTCACTCTGAAATTCTTTGAACTTTTCAAATGTTTCGGACTTGTGTTTCATCAAGTAGATATACCCAAACCTACTCAAATCATCTGTGAAGGTCAGAAAATAACGATACCCGTCGCGTGCTTCAACACTCATTGGACCGCATACATCGGTATGTATTATTTCCAATAGGTCATTAGCTCGCTCCATTGTTCCGGAGAACGGAGTTTTAGTCATCTTGCCCATGAGGCATGGTTTGCAAGTATCAATTGATTCATAATCAAGTGATTCCAAAAGTCCATCTGCATGGAGTTTCTTCATGCATTTTACACCAATATGACCTAAACGGCAGTGCCTCAAGTGTGTTGCACTATCATTATCAATTTTGCATCTTTTGGCATCAATATTATGAATATATGTATTGCTACGATCGAGATTCAATTAACCATTCACATTGGGTGTATGACCATAGAAGGTTTTATGCATGTAAACAGAAGAACAATTATTCTCTGACTTAAATGAATAACCATATTGAAATAAACACGATCTAATCTTGTTCATGCTCAACGCAAACACCAAATAACATTTATTCAGGCTTAACACTAATCCCGAAGGTAGAGGGAGTGTGCAATGGTGATCGTATCAATCTTCGAAACACTTCCAACACACATGGTCACCTCACCCTTAACTAGTCTCTGTTTATTCTGCAACTCCTGTTTCGAGTTACTAATCTTAGCAACTGAACCGGTATCAAATAACGAGGGGCTACTATGAGCACCGGTAAGGTACACATCAATAACATGTATATCAAATATACCTTTGTTTACTTTGCCATCCTTCTTATCCGCCAAGTATTTGGGGCAGTTCCACTTCTAGTGACCATTTCCCTTGGAGTAGAAGCACTCAGTTTCAGGCTTGGGTTCAACTTTGGGCTTCTTCACGGGAGTGCAACTTGCTTGCCATTCTTCTTGAAGTTCCCTTTCTTTCCCTCGCCCTTTTTTCTTGAAACTAGTGGTCTTGTTAACCATCAACACTTGATGCTCTTTCTTGATTTCTACCTTCGCCGATTTTAGCATCGCGAAGAGCTCGGGAATCGGTTTCGTCATCCCTTGCATAATATAGTTTATCATGAAGTTCTAGTAGCTTGGTGATAGTGACTAAAGAACTCTATCAATAACTATCTTATCTGGAAGATTAACTCCCACTTGATTGAAGCGATTGTAGTACCCAAACATTCTGAGTACATGCTCACTAGCTGACCTATTCTCCTCCATCTTGTAGGCAAAGTACTTGTCACATGTCTCATACCTCTCGACTCGGGCATGAGTCTGAAATACCAATTTCAGCTCTTGGAACATCTTATATGCTCCGTGGCTTTCAAAATGTTTTAGAAGTCACGGTTCTAAGCCTAAAGCATGGCGCACTAAACTATCAAGTAGTCATCATACCGAGCTTGCCAAACGTTCATACGTCTGCATCTGCTCCTGCAATAGGTCTGTTACCTAGCGGTGCTTCAAGGACATAATTCTTCTGTGCAGCAATGAGGATAATCCTCAGATCACTGACCCAATCCGCATCATTGCTACTATCATCTTTCAACTTATTTCTCTTGGAACATCTCATATGTTCCATTGCGTTCAAAACGTTTTTGAAGTCCCGGTTCTAAGCCGTAAAGCATGGCGCACTAAACTGTCAAGTAGTCATCATATCGAGCTTGCAAAATGTTCATAACGTCTGCATCTGCTCCTGCAACAGGTTTGTCACCTAGCGGTGCATCAAGGACATAATTCTTCTGTGCAGCAATGAGGATAATCCTCAGATCGCGAACCCAGTACGCATCATTGCTACTATCATCTTTCAAATTAGTTTTCTCTAGGAACATATCAAAAAAATATAGGAGCTATATTGCGAGCTATTGATCTACAACATAGATATGTAAAATTATCAAGACTAAGTTCATGATAAATTAAGTTCAATTAATCAAATTACAAATGAACTCCCAGTTAAATAAACATCCCTCAAGTTTATCTAAGTGATACATGATCCAAATCAACTAACCCATGTCCGATCATCACGTGAGATGGGGTAGTCATCAATGGTGAACATCTCTATGGTGATCATATCTACTATATGACTCATGTTCGACCTTTCGGTCTCTAGTGCTCTGAGACCATGTCTGTAAATGCTAGGCTTGTC
This sequence comes from Triticum aestivum, assembly GCF_018294505.1. Taxonomy (NCBI): domain Eukaryota; kingdom Viridiplantae; phylum Streptophyta; class Magnoliopsida; order Poales; family Poaceae; genus Triticum; species Triticum aestivum. The sequence goes on from NC_057799.1 coordinate 204,303,185, forward strand.
AAGTTTAACCCAAGTATTCTGCATGTGCAAAACTGTCTTACACCCGTTGTATGTGAATGTAGAGTCTATCACACCCGATCATCATGTGGTGCTTCGAAACGACGAACTTTGGCAGCGGTGCATACTCGGGGAGAACACTTTTATCTTGAAATTTAGTGAATGGATCATCTTATAATTCTACCTCCGCTCTAAGCAAAATAAGATGCATAAAAGATAAACATCACATGCAATCAAAATATGTGACATGATATGGCCATCATCATCTTGTGCTTTTGATCTCCATCTCCAAAGCATCGTCATGATCTCCATCGTCACCGGCTTGACACCTTGATCTCCATCGTAGTGTCATTGCGTCGGGGTTGTCACTCCAACTATTGCTTCTACAACTATCGCTAACGCATAGTGATAAAGTAAAGCAATTACATGGCGTTTGTACTTCATACAATAAAGAGACAACCCTAAGGCTCCTGCCGATTGTCGATATTGCAAAACATGATCATCTCATACATCAACATATATCACATCATGTAGCGATCAGACCTCAAATAGTCTGATCTACCGTGCACCAGTGTCATCCCTGGATCAGTAATGCTGACACGCACAGTACAAATGGAGGATTTATAACAGAGTAGCAATCACACACTTATTACAACGAGTATCTCAAGAGAGAAATAAGTATGACAAATATGGCTTAAGGCCATCTAGTACGATAACAGCGGAAGACTTGGAAGATAAGTGAGTCCATCAACTCCAACGGCATCACTGAGTACAAGACCACGACCTAAGGCACCTTACTCGTCGTCTGAAAAGTCTGCAACATGAAACGTTGCAGCCCGAAACGGGTCAGCGCATGGAATATGCTGGCAATGTAACACATAGAGAGTACTGAACATAATAATGCGATACTACATGCATATATGGCTGGTAGAAGGCTCTATGGTTACAGTTTTGCGAAAAGCCAATTTTCCCTACAGCAAAGGAATAAATTTTATTTAACTATCATGGTGGTTGTTAAACATTGAGAATGGTTGACAGCATTCTCAATCCCAATTAAGTATCATCATCAAACCCAACAAAATTAATTAAAGTAACATGATGAGATTCACATGATAATCCAAGAACTAGATACTCAAGATGTCCATAACCGGGGACACGGCTAACCATGATTAGTTTATACACTCTGCACGGGTTTGTGCACTTTTCCCCACAAGACTCGATCGCCTCCGCTTGATTCTCGCACTACATGATGTTTGAGAAACGGATGACCGAGACAGTCTTTTAGAAACAATAACTCTTTACTCCGGGTGGACAGTTACACCTACTTTCCCCTACATCTGCTAGCCCACCTCTTCAAGAGATCATGTAACCTACTCAACTATGCTAGAGCCCATAATAGCTTGTGGCTGTACACGGAAGTTTCTAGCATGAATAATCTCATGATCTTTGAACCTGGGTGGCGGTCCAAAAGAAAACAGGCAATCCTGGAATACCCAGGTACCTCAATCCACCCAGATGTGAGTTTTAGTTGCCACCTTAAGGTTAACCATTAATTAATAATCTCACATCTGTCATGGTAACACTCAAACCCAATCCACGTCTACTAGCATAGCATAGCAATATAAGCAAACGTAGAAGTAACTCCCGAAGGTTTGATAATAAACAGGTAATAGGTACTACCTCAACTACTTCCCAATCCCCACAGCTTAATTAGATCCTAACCATGCAATGTTTGAGGGTTGGTCTAATGCAATAAAACTGGGTAGTAAAAGAGGTATGATCAAAGTGTTACTTGCCTTGCTGATGATCCGTGAAACCTAGAGATTCGAAGTAGCAAGCGGCGCACTCCGGGTACTCTATCGCAAACAAACAAGCATACAATAAGCACTCATCTAATGCACAGGTAAAACTCAAATAAAGATCTAACCAGAAAGTTCAACTTAAGAACTCCGGTTTGCAAAAAGAATCGAATCAAACGAAGCAACGAAAGTCAAACGGCGAAAGAAACAAGCTTCGTTTACTAATCTGGATCTAAGTCAAATTTTACAGTAGCAAAAACTTGTTTGAATAGGTTAAACGGAAAGAGAATTTCGAGACGAAACTCTAGGCGCTTGAATCGCCTGATTCCGATAAACGAGCTAAAAGATAAACCAGAACGAAAATCTAATCAGAAATCATGATCTGGAATAATCGCGGAAAATCCGACGAAAAAGAAAACTGACGAACAGTTAAACGAACGGACGTTCATTAGCTGCGACAAACCGACGAACACGTTCGTTAAAACGAACGGATCGGTGAACGTTCACTAACTAACTAAACCGAAGAAAAAATAAATAAACCGATCTATATAAAAAATAAATCTAGGGTTTCGAAAAAAAACGAACGGTTTAAAAAAAACGGCACGGCGGCGGCTTCGGTTACCTCGGTCCGGCGGAACTCCGGCGGGGTCGGGACGGGGCTCCGGTGGGTTCGGGAGAGGGCGGCGAGGGCGGCGGGGCTCGGGCGTCGTCGGGGGCGGCGGCGTACGGGGCTTCCCGAGGCGGTGGCGTCGGGCTCCTGCTCCGGCGGGTCCTCTCGGCGGCGGGGCGGCTTCGGGTCGTGGCGGGGTGAGGAGAGGGGCGGCGGGGGGGGGGGTATTTAAGGAGAGGGGTGCTGCCTTGGGAAAGGGGCAAGGGATGGCGGCGAGCGGGACTCGGGGCGGCGGCGGTCTCCGTCTCGGTCTCCAGGAGGGAGACGAGGCGCGGGGCTGGGCTGGGCCGTCGGCTGGGTTTCGGCCCAGTCGGCGCTCGCGAGTTTTTTTAAAATAATTTTGCCGAACCTAAAAAATATCATAGAAAAATAAATAAAAATCCAAAAATGCCAAAACAAATTTTCGCCGTCTAATTAAAATAATTAGAACGAGATGAACATTTTCTTGGCCCAAAAATGCAGTTTTTGAAAACGTGCAAGTTTTCTAATGCAATTAAAATTGCAAATAAAATCCGAATAAAATCAAATATTTGATTTTAATATTTTTCCTCCAATATTTCAATTATTTTGGAGAAGTCATATTTTCTCCTCTCATTTATTTTAATATGAAATATTTTTCGGAGAGAACAATAAATTAAACCAAAATCCTTGTTTCATTATTTGATAAAAATCAAATATGAAAACCGCGAAAAATCCCCAACTCTCTCCGAGGGTCCTTGAGTTGCTTAGGATTTTCGAGGATTTGCCAAAATGCAATAAAATATGCTATGTAATGATGATCTAATGTATAACATTCCAAATTGAAAATTTGGGATGTTACACATCATATCTTGACTATATCACATCACAACATGCCCTGTAAAAACAAGTTAGACGTCCTCTACTTTGTTGTTGCAAGTTTTACGTGGCTGCTACGGGCTTCTAGCAAGAACCGTTCTTACCTACGCATAAAACCACAACGGTGATTCATCAAGTTTGCTGTTTTAACCTTCTTAAAGGACCGACTGTAGTCAAATTCGATTCAACTAAAGTAGGAGAAACAGACACCCGCTAGCCATCTTTATGCAAAACTAGTTGCATGTCAGTCGGTGGAACCGGTCTCATATGCGTGGACATGTAAGGTTGATCCGGGCGCTTCATCCCACAATACCGACGAATCAAAATAAGGCATTGGTGGTAAGCAGTATGACTATCACCACCCACAACTCTTTGTGTTCTACTCGTGCATATCATCTACGCATAGACCTGGCTCAGATGCCACTTTTGGAAAACATTGCATGGAAAACAAAAAAATCTACGCACACGCAAGATCTATCAAGGAGATGCAAAGCAACGAGAGGGGAGAGTGTGTCTATGTACCCTCGTAGACCGTAAGCGGGAGCGTTTCATAACGCGGTTGATGTAGTCGAACTTTCTTCGTGATCCAACCAATCTAGTACCGAACGTACGTCACCTCCACGTTCGACACATGTTCAGCTCGGTGACATCCTCTGCCTTCTTGATCCAGCAAGACGTCGAGGTAGTATATGAGTTCCGTCAGCATGACGGCATGGTGGCGGTGATGGTGAAGTGATCTCTGTAGGGTTTCGCCTAAGCACTACGAAAATATGACCGGGGGTGTAAACGGTGGAGGGGGGTGCCGCACACGGCTAACAATTGATCTGGTGTGTGCTAGGCGCCCCCCTCCCACATATATATATATAGGTGGGAGGGAGGGAGAAGCAGCCAAAGGAGGCGCCCAAGTCGGAGGAATCCTACTTGGGGTCCCTCCCAAGCCGCCCCTTTCCTTATTTGGAGTGCGGGGAAAGGAACAGAGGGTGCCCCCCCTTTCCTTTCTCCCATGAGAGGGAAAGGCAGGAGGGGAAAGCCCTCCCCCTTTTCCTTACCTAGGGCTGGCCAAACAAGGGAGGGGGCGCACCAGCCCCCCAGGGCAGGTCTGTCCCCTCCTTTGGCCCATAAGGCCCATAACTTGTCGGGGGGGGGGGGGGGTGCCCGGAACACCTTCCGGTGACCCGATTCCTTCCCGGTACGTCCCGAAACACTTCCGGTGTCCAAATACCATCGTACTATATATCAATCTTTACCTCTCAACCATTTCGAGACTCCTCGTCATGTCCGTTATCTCATCCGAGACTCCAAACAACATTCGTCACCAAAACATATAACTCATATAACACTATATCATCAACGAATGTTAAGTATGCAGACCCTATGGGTTCGAGAACTATGTAGACATGACCGAGACACCTCTCCGGTCAATAAGCAATAGGGTAACCTGGATGCCCATATTGGCTCCTACATATTCTACGAAGATCTTTATCTGTCGAACCGTTATGAAAACATACGTAATTCCCTTTGTCCATCGGTATGTTACTTGCCCGAGATTCGATCATCGGTATCTTCATACCTAGTTCAATCTCGTTACCGACAAGTATCTTTACTCTTTCCATAATACATCACCTCATGACCAACTCCTTAGTCGTTTGCTTGCAAGCTAATGACGATGTGTCTTACCAAGAGGGCCCAGAGATACCTCTCTGATACTCGGAGTGACAAATCCTAATCTCGATCTATGCCAACTCAACAAACACCTTTGGAGATACCTGTAGAGCATCTTTATGATCACCCAGTTACGTTGTGACGTTTGATAGCACACAAGGTATTCCTCCGGTATTCGGGAGTTGCATAATCTCATAGTCGAAGGAATATGTATTTGACATGGAGAAAGCTATAGCAATAAAACTGAACGATCAATATGCTAAGCTAACGGGTGGGTCTAGTCCATCACATCATTCTCCTAATGATGTGATCCCATTATCAAATGAAAACACATGTCTATGGTTAGGAAACTATAACCATCTTTGATCAACGAGCTAGTCTAGTAGAGGCTTACTAGGGACACGGTATTTGTTTATGTATTCACACATGTATTTAAGTTTCCGATCAATACAATTCTAGCATGAATAATAAACCATTATCATGAATAAGGAAATATAAAATAACAACTTTATTATTGCCTCTAGGGCATATTTCCTTCACCCGGAAGTTCCGGGCCTTCGCGGAAGTTCAAGGGGCCAGAAGTTCCGTGTAGGTTCCGTGGAAAGTTCTGGGCTAACCAAAGAGTTTGCACATATGTGCCCAATCGGGAGCCCGGAAGTTCTGAGCATGCCCAGAAGTTCCGGGCTGCGTTTTTCTGTGCATAACGAGTAGATTTGGTAGGGGCACTATATAAGGTACCCTTCTTCCCCATCGAGGTAGTGCTTTTGGATCTGAGATTTCCCCATTCTTTTGAGCTCTCTCCTCCTCCCCAATCCTCAAAACTCTAATCCATTTGGGGGAAAACTTCCCATGGATCTAGGGTTCATTTGTTGACCTTCTCCATTGTTCCTGTCGTCTCTCATCTGAAGGAAATATGCCCTAGAGACAATAATAAAGTTGTTATTTATATTTCTTTATATCATGATAAATGTTTATTACTCATGCTAGAATTGTATTAACTGGAAACTTGATACATGTGTGAATACATAGACAAAACAAAGTGTCCCTAGTATGCCTCTACTTGACTAGCTCGTTAATCAAAGATGGTTAAGTTTCCTAACCATTGACATGTGTTGCCATTTGATGAACGGGATCACATCATTACGAGAAGGATGTGATGGACAAGACCCATCCGTTAGCTCAGCATAATGATCGTTAAGTTTTATTGCTATTGCTTTCTTCATGACTTATACATATTCCTCTCACTATGAGATTATGCAACTCCCGAATACCGGAGGAACACCTTGTGTGCTATCAAACGTCACACCGTAACTGAATAATTATAAAGATGCTCTACAGGTGTCTCCGAAGGTGTTTGTTGGGTTGGCATAGATCAAGATTAGGATTTGTCACTCCGAGTATCGGAGAGGTATCTCTGAGCCCTCTCGGTAATGCACATCACTATAAGCCTTGCAAGAAATGTGACTAATGAGTTAGTTGCAGGATGATGCATTACGAAACGAGTAAAGAGACTTGCCGGTAACGCGATTGAACTAGGTATGATGATACCGACGATCGAATCTCGGGCAAGTAACACACCGGTGACAAAGGGAACAACGTATGTTGTTATGCGGTTTGATCGATAAAGATCTTCGTAGAATATGAGGAACCAATATGAGCAACCAGGTTCCGCTTTTGGTTATTGACTGGAGATGTGTCTTGGTCATGTCTACATAGTTCTCGAACCCGTAGGGTCCGCACACTTAACGTTCGATGATGATTTGTATTATGAGTTATGTGATTTGATAATCGAAGTTTGTTTGGAGTCCCGGATGAGATCACGGACATGACGAGGAGTCTCGAAATGGTCGAGAGGTAAAGATTCATATATTGGAAGGTTGCATTCGGACATCAGAATAGTTCCGAGTGATTCGGGCATTTTTTCGGAGTACCGTGAGGTTACCGGAACCCCCCGGGGGAAATCATGGGCCTTATGGGCCATGGGAGAGAAGAGGGGACAGCCCACAAGGGTGAGGCGCCCCCCAAGTGGAGTCTGAATAGGAAGGGGAGGGGGCGCGACCCCCCTTTCCCTCTTCCCCTCCTCTTCTTCCCCCTTTTCACCCTCCGTAGAAAGGAAGGAGGGGGGGCCAAATCCTACTTGGACCGGGAGTCCAAGTAGGACTCCCCCCCTTGGCGCGCCCCCTCTAGGGCCGGCCTCCTCCCCCCTCCTTTATATACGTGGGAGGGGGCACCCCAAAGACACACCAAGTCTTCTCTTAGCCGTGTGCGGTGCCCCCTCCACAGTTACACACCTCGGTCATATCGTCGTAGTGCTTAGGCGAAGCCCTGCGTCGGTAACTTCATCATCACCGTCGCCACGCCATTGTGCTGACGGAACTCTCCCTCGGCCTCAACTGGATCAAGAGCTCGTGGGATGTCATCGTACTGAACGTGTGCTGAACACGGAGGTGCCGTACGTTCAGTACTTGGATCGGTTGGATCGCGAAGACGTTCGACTACATCAATCGTGTTACTAAACGCTTCTGCTTTCGGTCTACGAGGGTACGTGGACACACTCTCCTGACTCGTTCCTATGCATCTCCTAGATAGATCTTGCGTGATCGTAGGAATTTTTTTGAAATACTGCGTTCCCCAACAGTGGTATCAAAGCCAGGTCTATGCGTAGATGTTGTATGCATGAGTAGAACTCAAATAGTTGTGGGCGATAATAGTCATACTGCTTACCACCAACGTCTTACTTTGATTCGGCAGTATTGTTGGATGAAGCGGCCCGGACCGACATTACATGACCGCGTTCATGAGACTGGTTCTACCGACGTGCTTCGCACACAGGTGGCTGGCGGGTGTCTGTTTCTCCAACTTTAGTTGAATTGAGTTTGACTACGACCGGTCCTTGTTGAAGGTTAAAACAGCACACTTGACGAAAAATCATTGTGGTTTTGATGCGTAGGTAAGAATGGTTCTTGCTAGAAGCCCATAGCAGCCACGTAAAACATGCAACAACAAAGTAGAGGACGTCTAACTTGTTATTGCAGGGCATGTTATGATGTGATATGGTCAAGATGTGATGAGATATAAATTGTTGTATGAGATGATCATGTTTTGTAAAAGTTATCGACAACTGGCAGGAGCCTTATGGTTGTCGCTTTATTGTATGTAATGCAAACGCCATGTAATTACTTTACTTTATCACTAAGCGGTAGGGATAGTCGTATAAGCAATAGTTGGCGAGAAGACAACGATGCTATGATGGAGATCAAGGTGTCAAGCCGGTGACGATGGAGATCATGACGTTGCTTTGGAGATGGAGATCAAAGGCACAAAATGATGATGGCCATATCATGTCACATATTTTGATTGCACATGATGTTTATCCTTTATGCATCTTATTTTGCTTAGTACAGCGGTAGCATTATAAGATGACCCCTCACTGAATTTCAAGGTATAAGTGTTCTCCCTGAGTATGCACCGTTGCTACAGTTCGTCGTGCCGAGACACCACGTGATGATCGGGTGTGATAAACTCTACATTCACATACAACGGGTGCAAGCCAGTTTTGCACATGCAGAATACTCGGGTTAAACTTGACGAGCCTAGCTTATGTAGATATGGCCTCGGAACACTGAGACCGAAAGGTCAAACATGAATCATATAGTAGATATGATCAACATAGTGATGTTCACCATTGAAAACTACTCCATCTCACGTGATGATCGGACATGGTTTAGTTGATATGGATCACGTGATCATTTAGCTGACTAGAGGGATGTCTATCTAAGTGGGAGTTCTTAAGTAATATGATTAATTGAACTTTAATTTATCATGAACTTAGTCCTGATAGTTTTTGCATATCTATGTTGTGGATCAATAGCTCGCGTATAGCTCCCCTGTTTTATTTTTTATATGTTCCTAGAGAAAAATAAGTTGAAAGATGATAGTAGCAATGATGCGGATTGGGTCAGTGATCTGAGGATTATCCTCATTGCTGCACAGAAGAATTATGTCCTTGAAGCACCGCTAGGTAACAGACCTATTGCAGGAGCAGATGCAGACGTATGAACGTTTGGCAAGCTCGGTATGATGACTACTTGATAGTTTAGTGCGCCATGCTTTAGGCTTAGAACCGTGACTTCTAAAACATTTTGAAAGCCACGGAGCATATAAGATGTTCCAAGAGCTGAAATTGGTATTTCAGACTCATGCCCGAGTCGAGAGGTATGAGACATGTGACAAGTACTTTGCCTACAAGATGGAGGAGAATAGCTAAGGCAGTGAGCATGTGCTCAGACTGTCTGGGTACTAAAATCGCTTGAATCAAGTGGGAGTTAATCTTCCATCTAAGATAGTGATTGAAAAAGTTCTCTAGTCACTATCACCAAGTTACTAGAACTTCGTGATGAACTATAATATGCAAGGGATAATAGAAACGATTCCCAAGCTCTTCGCGATGCTGAAATCAGCGAAGGTAGAAATCAAGGAAAAGCATCAAGCGTTGATGGTTGACAAGACCACTAGTTTCAAGTAAAAGGGTGAGGGAAAGAAAGGGAACTTCAAGAAGAATGGCAAGCAAGTTGCCACTCACATGAAGAAGCCCAAAGCTAGACCCAAGCCTGAAACTGAGTGCTTCTACTTCAAAGGAAATGGTCACTGGAAGCGGAACTGCCCCAAATACTTGGTGGATAAGAAGGATGGCAAAGTGAACAAAAGTATATATATGATATACATGTTATTGATGTGTACTTTACTAGTGTCCATAGTAGCCCCTGGGTATTTGATACTGTTTCAGTTGCTATGATTAGTAACTTGAAACAGGAGTTACAAAATGAACAGAGACTAATTGAGGGGGAGGTGACGATGTGTGTTGGAAGTGATTCCAAGGTTGATAAGATCACCATCGCACACTCCCTTTACCTTCGCGATTAGTGTTGAACCTAAACTAAATGTTATTTGGTGTTTGCGTTGAGCATAATATGATTGGATCATGTTTATGCAATACGGTTATTCATTTAAGTCAAAGAATAATTGTTATTTTGTTTACATGAATAAAACCTTCTATGGTCAGACACACAAGGTAAATGGTTTATTGAATCTCGATCTTAGTGATACACATATTCATTATATTGATGCCAAAAGATGCAAAGTTGATAATGATAGTGCAACATATTTGTGGCACTGCCGTTTAGGTCATATTGGTGTAAAACGCATGAAGAAACTCCATGCGGATGGATTTTTTGGAATCACTTGATTATGAATCGTTTGATGCTTGCGAACCATGCCTCATGGGCAAGATGACTAAGACTCCGTTCTCTGGAAAAATAGATCGAGCCGCTGACTTATTGGAAATAATACATGTTGATGTATGCGGTCCAGTGAGTCTTGAGGCTCGCGGCGGGTATCGTTATCTTCTGACCTTCACAGATGATTTGAGCAGATATGGGTATATCTACTTAATGAAACACAAGTCTGAAACATTTGAAAAGTTCAAAGAATTTCAGAGTAAAGTGGAGAATCATCGTTACAAGAAAATAAAGTTTCTATGATCTGATCGCGAAAACGAATATTTGAGTTACGAGTTTGGCCTTCAATTAAAACAATGTGAAATAGTTTCACAAACTCATGCTATCTGGAACACCACAACATAATGGTGTGTTCGAACGTCGTAACTATACTTTATTTGGATATGGTGCGATCTATGATGTCTCTTACCGATTTACCACTATCATTTTGGGGTTATGCATTAGAGACAACTGCATTCACGTTAAATAGGGCACCATGTAAATCCGTTGAGAAGACACCATATGAACTGTGGTTTAGCTAGAAACCTAAGCTGTCGTTTCTTAAAGTTTGGGGTTGTCATGCTTATGTTAAAAAGCTTCAACCTGATAAGCTCGAACCCAAATCGAAGAAATGCGTCTTCATAGGATACCCAAAGGAAACTGTTGGGTACACCTTCTATCACAGATCTGAAGGCAAGATATTCGTTGCTAAGAATGGATCCTTTCTAGAGAAGGCGTTTCTCTCGAAAGAAGTGAGTGGGAGGAAAGTAGAACTTTATGAGGTAATTGTACCTTCTCCCGAATTGGAAAGTAGTTCATCACAGAAATCAGTTTCAGTGATTCCTACACCAATTAGTGAGGAAGCTAATGATGATGATCATGAAACTTCAGATCAAGTTACTACCGAACCTCGTAGGTTAACCAGAATAAGGTCCGCACCAGAGTGGTACGGTAATCCTGTTCTGGAGGTCATGTTACTTGACCATGATGAACCTACGAACTATGAGGAAGCGATGATGAGCCCAGATTTCGCGAAATGGCTTGAGGCCATGAAATATGAGATGGGATCCATGTATGAGAACAAAAGTATGGACTTTGATTGACTTGCCCAATGATCGGCGAGCCATTGAGAATAAATAGATCTTCAAGAGGAAGACAGATGTTGATAGTAGTGTTACTATCTACAAAGCTTGAGTTGTCGCAAAAAAGGTTTTCGACAAGTTCAAGGTGTTGACTACGAGAAGATTTTCTCACTCGTAGCAATGCTTAAGTCTGTCCGAATCATGTTAGCAATTGCCACATTTTATGAAATCTGGCAAATGGATGTCAAAACTACATTCCTTAATGGATTTCTTAAAGAAGATTTGTATATGATGCAACAAGAAGGTTTTGTCAATCCTAAAGGTGCTAACAAAGTGTGCAAGCTCCAGCGATCCATCTATGGATTGGTACAAGCATCTCGGAGTTGGAATATACGCTTTGATAAGGTGATAAAAGCATATGGTTTTATACAGACTTTTGGTGAAGCCTGTATTTACAAGAAAGTGAGTGGGAGCACTACAGCCTTTCTGATAAGTATATGCGAATGACATATTGTTAATCAGAAATGATGTAGAATTTTCTGGAAAGCATAAAGGAGTGTTTGAAAGGAGTTTTCCAAAGAAAGACCTCCGTGAAGCTGCTTACATATTGAGCATCAAGATCTATAGATATAGATCAAGATGCTTGATAAGTTTTTTCAATGAGTACATACCTTGACAAGTTTTTAAAGTAGTTCAAAATGGAACAGTCAAAGAAGGAGTTCTTGCTTGTGTTGCAAGGTGTGAAGTTGAGTAAAGGCTCAAAACCCGACCATGGCAGAAAATAGAAAGAGAATGAAAAGTCATTCCCTATGCCTCAGTCATAGGTTCTATAAGGTATGCTATGCTGTGTATGAGACCTATTGTGTACCTCACCATGAGTTTGGCAAGAGGGTACAATAGTGATCCAGGAGTGGATCACCGGACAGCGGTCAAAATTATCCTTAGTGGAATAAGGACATGTTTCTCAGTTATGGAGGTGACAAAAAGTTCGTCGTAAAGGGTTACATCGATGCAAGCTGTGATACTGATCCGGATGACTCTAAGTCTCAGTCTGGATACATATTGAAAGTGGGAGCAATTAGCTAGAGTAGCTCTGTGCAGAGCATTGTAGACGTAGACAATTTGCAAAATACATACGGCTGTGAATGTGACAGACTCGTTGACTAAACTTCTCTCACAAAGCAAAACATGATCATACCTTAGTACTCTTTGGGTGTTAATCACATGGTGATGTGAACTAGATTAGTGACTAGTAAACCCTTTGGGTGTTGGTCACATGGCGATGTGAACTATGGGTGTTAATCACATGGTGATGTGAACATTGGGGTTGAACCACATGGCAATGTGAACTAGAATATTGACTCTAGTGCAAGTGGGAGACTGAAGGAAATATGCCCTAGAGGAAATAATAAATTTGTTATTTATATTTCCTTATATCATGATAAATGTTTATTATTCATGCTAGAATTGTATTAACCGGAAACTTGATACGTGTGTGAATACATAGACAAAACAAAGTGTCCCTGGTATGCCTCTACTTGACTAGCTCGTTAATCAAAGATGGTTAAGTTTCCTAACCATAGACATGTGTTGTCATTTGATGAACATGATCACATCATTAGGAGAATGATGTGATGGACAAGACCCATCCATTAGCTTAGCATAATGTCGTTAAGTTTTATCGCTATTGCTTTCTTCATGACTTATACATATTCCTCTGACTATGAGATTATGCAACTCCCGAATACCGGAGGAACACCTTGTGTGCTATCAAACGTCACAACGTAACTGGGTGATTATAAAGATGCTCTACAGGTGTCTCCCAAGGTGTTTGTTGGGTTGGCATAGATCAAGATTAGGATTTGTCACTCCGAGTATCGGAGAGGTATCTCTGGGCCCTCTCGACAATGCACATCACTATAAGCCTTGAAAGCAATGTGACTAATGAGTTAGTTGCCGGATGATGCATTACGGAACGAGTAAAGAGACTTTCCGGTAACGAGATTGAACTAGGTATGATGATACCGACGATCGAATCTCGGGCAAGTAACATACCGATGACAAAGGGAACAACGTATGTTGTTATGCGGTTTGACCGATAAAGATCTTCGTAGAATATGTAGGAACCAATATGAGCATCCAGGTTCCGCTATTGGTTATTGACTGGAGATGTGTCTCGGTCATGTCTACATAGTTCTCGAACCCGTAGGGTCCGCACGGTTAACGTTCGATGACGATTTGTATTATGAGTTATGTGATTTGATGACCGAAGTTTGTTCGGACTCCCGGATGAGATCATGGACATGACGAGGAGTCTCGAAATGGTTGAGAGGTAAAGATTCGTATATTGTAAGGTTGCATTTGGACATCGAAATAGTTCCGAGTGATTCGGTCATTTTTTTGGAGTACCGGGAGGTTACCAGAACCCCCCGGGGGAAATCATGGGCCTTATGGGCCATGGGAGAGAAGAGGGGACAACCCACAAGGGGGAGCCCCCCCAAGTGGAGTCCGAATAGGAAGGGGAGGGGGCGCAGCCCCCCTTTCCCTCTTCCCCTCCTCTTCTTCCCCCTTTTCCCCCTCCGTAGAAAGGAAGGAGGGGGGCCGAATCCTACTTGGACAGGGAGTCCAAGTAGGGGAGTCCAAGTAGGACTCCCCCCCCTTGGCGCGCCCCCTCTAGGGCCGGCCTCCTCCTCCCCCCTCCTTTATATACGTGGGAGGGGGGCACCCCAAAGACACACCAAGTCTTCTCTTAGCCGTGTGCGGTGCCCCCCTCCACAGTTACACATCTCGGTCATATCGTCGTAGTGCTTAGGTGAAGCCCTGCATCGGTAACTTCATCATCACCGTCGCCACACCGTCGTGCTGAAGGAACTCTCCCTCGGCCTCAACTGTATCAAGAGCTCGAGGGACGTCATCGTACTGAATGTGTGCTGAACACGGAGGTGCCGCACGTTTGGTGCTTGGATCGGTTGGATCGTGAAGACGTTTGACTACATCAACCGCGTTACTAAATGCTTCCGCTTTCGGTCTACGAGGGTACGTGGACACACTCTCCCGTCTCATTGCTATGCATCTCCTAGATAGATCTTGCGTGATCGTATGAATTTTTTTGAAATACTGCGTTCCCCAACACCATCCCTCCATAGCATTAGTTGCTTATGGTGGGATTTGAGAGAGAGAGAGGGATTCGAGCATTCTTGTGTTAGACCTGAAGAGATTTGTGAGAGTTCTTGAGAGAGATTTCATCTAAGCATACACCCACTCCTCCTCTCTCTTTTGACCAAAGCAATTTGTGATTTGAGCAAGTCTTGAGCATTTCCCACTCGATCTTGTTACTCTTGGAGGTTGGAGACTCCTAGGCAGTAGGAGTGCTCCGGTGAGGAATCAACTTGTGATTTGTCCCCCAGAAAGTTTGTGAAGGTTTGGAGGCCGCCTCAAGGTCTACCACTAGTGGTTAAGAAACGCCTTCATGGTGTTGTCTCAAAGGGAGAATAGGGTGAGCCTTCGTGGCGTTGGTGTGCCTTCGTGGTAACATCCACCTCTCTACGGTGACTAGCTTCCCTCCAAGGAATTGAACATCGGGATACATCCTCGTCTCCGTGTCTTCGATTATCTCTAACCCTAGCCACTACTTGTGGTTTACTTTGGTCCCTTGACCTTGCATTCACTACATATATTATCGTCCTCGTTATATCGTGTTGGCTATTTCCTTGTAGTGATTATTTAGGCCTACAATTTATATTTCGCAATTCATACTTGGTACTATTGATATATCTTGTGATTAGTGTGAATTTTTATATTGTGTCATACACTTCCATATCTTGTGATATTGCTCAAGTAAGTTTGTGTAACTTACTTGTGCAAGTGAGCATCCTTGTTGTGCTCATCTTGTTTAGATTAAGTTGCTGGTGCACCTAGTCGAGCCTTGTGTATTTAGGATTTGTGCTTGAAAAATATCCTCTTAGCTCATTTCCGCATTAGGATTAAGCCAAATCCGTAGAAGTTTTTTAAAACGCCTATTCACCCCCTCTAGGTGACATCGTGGTCCTTTCACCAGGCCCGAGCGGTATGTTTTTGGCCTGTTTGGTTACTCGGGTCGAATCGAAAAGTTGGCCCGCATGGAACTTAAAACACCTCTTGGCCTGCATTCAGAGGAACGGTCGAATCGGCCGTTTCTAGCGAGTCGGGCTGAGTGGAGCCATATCGAGGGCACATCGGTGAGTCGGGTTGCACGAGGTGATGAGAGTACTATACAGGTTGTAGGTGGTTTCTTCTCCTACCTCCATTAAGCTCCTTCTCTAATCTCATTTCTTCCGTCCCTTCAAATCTACACAATGATGCTTTGATTCGAGATAAGCTCTATATAAAAATATGCAGATTGATGTTATGGTTCCATTCAGGCGATCAGTTTGTAGTTTCATTGACAGCAAATGTTTAACTTTGCATGTTCGGAGTTATTTTTGGTTGAATTTTGTCAAATTCATCACGCATGATCGACAACATCTCATAGTTTCACAGGAGTTTCGTGTTGCACATTTTCTGTTCCGACGATCATAGGCGAGTAGATCTACCTCTTACTCATGGAGTGTACATATGCATATGTGTGATCTGTTTTAACAACACTCTAATCTCCTCTAGCAGGTTGTTCCTCTCGGCCTCATCTCTCGTGTCCTGCTACACCGGCGTCACCGCGGGCGTCGCTCCTCCCGGCCTCCTCTTCCGCATGTTGTTGCACTAGCGCCACCACCGGCGTCGTTCCTCTCAACCTACTCTCCCGTGTCCTACTACATGCGTATGGTCGTCGTTCCTCTCTACCCTCTTTCGCATGCCCTACTACACTGAAGCCATCGATGGCGTCGTTCCTCTCGGCCTCCTCACTCATGTCCTACTAAACTGGTATTGTTGCCATCGTCGTTCTTTTCGGCCTCCTCCTCTACATCCTACTACGCCGCCGCCGCCATGGCGTGCGCACTGTATGTTTTCTTATCATCCTCTGCCTGAGCGCCCTCTTATTTGTTACTCCACACATACTACTTCTCTACGGTGATGACGCTAGCAACTAGTTCGCCACACCGTCGATGTGATCGCTCGCCCGCGACTTCGTGCTCGTCGTGTAGGATGCGGCACCACGACCACCGTCCACCGTAGTCACCGAGGCACTCTAGTATAACTCTGTGTGTTATGTGTAGATGTTAACTCTTAATCATGTCCAATGTAGAAAACCAAACAACGTGTAGTTGCATGAGCTCAGTCAATGCGAGCAACCAAACGCAGTGCGTACAGTCATTGCTATGATGCAGGGAGAGGGCATGCAGGCAAGCAATCAACATGCAGATGTCCATTTTTTCGGTTTTTTTGTCTACATTAGCTCAATCACACTCACTTGAGACAAGTATGTAAAGTGGCAAAAAAGATGTAAGTAACCAAACGCGTTCATAATGATGCACATAAGGTCACACAAACCAACAAACACATATATTCCAGAGTATTACCCAATCCTAAGCTCCACATTAATTTTTTTTGCCATGGTTGTTAGCCACCACTTAGGCACATCTATTAATTTTTGCCATGCGACCATTTTACCTTTTCCAAAACAAGAATACTTTTATCAAAATGTTGAACATTTTTGGAATACGAATATTTTTTAAAAATGAGCATTTTTTTAATTGAAAAAATTCAAATCACGATTATTTGGAAAACATAAAACATTTTTTAAAAATATGAACAATTTTTCAATTTTGCACATTTTTTAATAAACACGAACGTTTTTCGCAAGTGAACATTTCTTGAAATCTGTGAAAAAATTAACATAGAAGAAAAGAAAACAAAAACAACAAATTTAGGAAAAAATAAAACAAAAAGAAGATAGTAAAGAAAACAAACAACAAAACAATCGGTACAGGGGACCTTCTAGATGCTTCTCAAAACCGGTTGACTCGCATTGTGTATATAGCTCAATATGGGCGGCCCATCTATTGATTTTCAATAAAAGTTCATCGATTTTGGAGAAAAGTTCACAAATCTGAAAAAAGTTCGTTGATTTTTAATAAAAGTACATAGATTTTTAATAAACGTTCACAAATTTTTAAATAAGTTCATCGATATTGAAGAAACGTACACAAATTTTCAAAAAAAATCATCGTTTTTAAAAAACAGTTCATCAATTTTCAAAATAATCAGAATTTTTATAATGAAAAAATCAAATCGAGTATTAAAAAATGTTCATGCGTTGTAAAAAAAGTTCATAAATTAGGAAAAAGTTCATAATTTTGAAAAAATATATTCATTGAATTTTGAAAAAGTTCACAAATTTCAAAAAAGTTATCAAGTTTGAAAAAGTCATCAAATTTGGAAGAAATATTCATCAAATTTGAAAAGAGTTCATCAATTTGAAGCTTGATTTGAAAAAAAGTTCATTGATTTGGAAAAACAATCATCGAATTAGAAAATGTCCGTGCATTTCAAATAAAAATAAAAATAAATAAAAAGAGAGTAAAGAAAAGAAAAGAAGTAAAAGGTAAAGGGAAGACAGAACCAAATAGTGAAATGGATAGAAGGAGTCACAACGCGTCTGTTGAACCTAGTGGCTAGTGCAGTTTGAACAGAAAGTGTAGGTTGCGGGTTCGACTCACCACATACGTGAGTGTTTTGCAGGATTTTAGAAAAAGAAAACAGGCAAATGGGCCGGCCCAGCGTGGAGGGATGGATGTGCGCCCGTTTGCGGGTATGGAAGGAATGGGCGCCTTAAGCGCCGTTTAGGAAACGCCTTCCCTACTGCGATTAAAATGGTTGCAACGAATGAATGATTGCCAGGGCCATTTACCGTTTGGCTAGTTTTCTTTTCAACGGTGGTTTCTTTTCGGGTCTCTTTGTTTCTTTCTCTTTTCTTCCCTTTGCGGTTTTCTTGAAGTGTTATTTTTTTGCCTTTTTGTTTTTGGTTTATTTCTTTTTGGTTTTGGGATGAATTCTTAATTTCACAATACCTTTCAAATCCTCCTAGCCACCAATAATTCTTGCTAAGAAGAATGCTCATGTTGTGGCAATTCCACCAAGAAGGTAATGGGTTACTCATGTAGCAGCGTGTCCTTGTATTATGCTAAAGCTCCAAAACAATCTTTCATTTTATTTTTTAACGGATGTAAACATAGATATGGAAAATGATTGAAACCATGCATTTTTTAGAAATGTTTTTCTAAGATGCGAGTTTTAAAAATCACGACTTCAATTTTTTTGCAAACTTCAAAAATATTCTCAAATTCGAAATATTCATGAAGTATAAAAAACGCTCACAGATTTTAAAAAATTACATAATCTAAAAATATATTAATGTATTTAAAATCATGATTTAAAAATATTCACTAATTTCAGAAAATTTCCATGAATTAAGAAAAATCACTAATTTTCAAAAGCGGTAATATATTTTAAAAATGCTCACATATAAAAAAATAATCTCAAATTTGAAAATGAATGTGTCTTATAAAATATTGGATTTATAAATATATCCGTATATTTAGAAAATGTTCATGATTTCATAAAAGTATTCCGGAATTTTACTAATATGTAGGCGGAAAAAAGAGAAGAAAAAGAAACGCAGGGAGGAGCAGAACATTGTATGCTTTCGACTCGTCAGGTCCATACAACAAACAGCGAAAAGAGACTGAAGAATCCGGCCATATGGTGTTTGCTGTCCACACTCCCCTTGTCCCTCAGCCCCCAGCGTGACTGTTCCGCACATGCGGTTCATCTGAACCGCTAGCCAGCCACCACTGAAACTCGTATCCGTTGACATCGACGTCTTGAGATGTATCGCCATGGAAAGAGCGAATCGACAGGAGGTTTGGAGCCACGAGTGTTCAGCGTCAGAGAAACCGAGACCAGCAAAAAGTTGAAGCCACCACACGAGATTTGTGGTGGTGCACTTGCCGTCTCAAGTCTCGACCAACGTCCGCACAACGGAACGGTCGTAGTGTGCCTGCCACATCTCGTGAGCATAGCGAAAGTGAGATTGTTTTTGTCTGTATCTTTATTATTCATCACAAGTTGAACTTTTTTTCAAGTACTGTGTGAGGTATGGCAAGTCACATCTCAGGAAATGAAAGAAAAATGTACTCACTTCAGCACACGGCCAAAAAGATAGAGCTATATATTCTGTAGAAGACGGCAAGATACATGGCTGCACGGTGTAAGTCAGCGTTAGTACGCGCAAGAACACTCTCAAGTTGTGGCTTGTGTGGGGGATTTGTTGTCACGCCTAGTCCCTACAGCCGCCACCTCCTCTAAAGAGTCAGGGTTTATTTGCCTCTCACGAGCTCCGTCGTCGGTCCGCCTCGTATCCGGTGGTTTTAGGGCCATGGGAGCGGAGTGGATCCCGGCCTTTGTTGGTGGGAGGGCTTCATTTTAGATCATTTTTTTCGAATTTTGTTAGGGTTTGTGTCCTGCTCAGGAAGACGAGACAGTGACGGCTCCCTGAAGATGGGATAAGGTTCTTCCTGCCTAGGCCCCGTTCCGATGATGCTTCTAGCATCGTCGATGGTCTGCGAAGGTGTTGTTGGGGAACGCAGTATTTTAAAAAATCTACCTACGATCACGCAAGATCTATCTAGGAGATGCATAACAACGAGAAGGGAGAGTGTGTCCGCGTACCCTCGTAGACCGAAAGCGGAAGCGTTATGTTAACGCGGTTGATGTAATCGTACTCTTCGCGATCCAATCACGATCCAACCGATCAAGTACCGAACGCACGACACCTCCGAGTTCTACACATGTTCAGCGCGATGACGTCCCTCGAGCTCTTGATCCAGCAGAGGTTCGGGGATGTAGATGAGTTCCGTCAGCACGACGGCGTGATGACGGTGTTGATGATGTGATCCGCGCAGGGCTTCGCCTAAGCACTACGACAATATGATCTGAGGTGTAATTTGTGGAGGGGGGCACCGCACACGGCTAAGACAATTGATTTTGTGTGTTCTAGGGTGCCCCCTGCCTCCGTATATAAAGGAGGAGAGGGGGAGGCCGGCCGGCCCCTGTAGGGCACGCCAAGAGAGAGGAGTCCTACTAGGACTCCAAGTCCTAGTAGGATTCCACTTGGTGGAAGGGGGAAGAAGGAAGGGAGAGGAGAGGGAGAGGGAAAGGGGCGCCGCGCCCCCTCCCCTAGTCCTATTCGGACTCCCCATGGGGGGGGCACCTCCTCGTGGCCTA
>NC_057799.1:204324086-204339117 GCF_018294505.1 Triticum aestivum
GTTCCTCTAACCCCTCCAGCACTCCGTTTTTACCCGGTACCTCTCGGAACTCTTCCGGTGTCCGAATAACATCGTCTAATATATCATTCTTTATGTCTCGACCATTTCAATACTCCTCATCATGTCCGTGATCTCATCCGGGACTCCGAACAATATTCGGTCATCAAAACACATAACTCATATAATACAAAATCGTCATCGAACGTTAAGCGTGCGGACCCTACGGGTTCGAGAACTATGTAGACATGACCGAGACACATCTCCGGTCAATAACCAATATCGAAACCTGGATGCTCATATTGGTTCCTACATATTCTACGAAGATCTTTATCGGTCAAACCGCATAACAACATACGTCATTCCCTTTGTCATCGGTATGTTACTTGCCCGAGATTCGATCGTCGGTATCATCATACCTAGTTCAATCTCGTTACCGGCAAGTCTCTTTACTCGTTCCGTAATGCATCATCCCGCAACTAACTCATTAGTCACATTGCTTGCAAGGCTTATAGTGATGTGCACTACCGAGAGGGCCCAGAGATACCTCTCCGATACACGAAGTGACAAATCCTAATCTCGATCTATGCCAACCCAACAAACACCTTCGGAGACACTTGTAGAGCATCTTTATAATCACCCAGTTACGTTGTGACATTTGATAGCACACAAGGTGTTCCTCCGGTATTCGGGAGTTGCATAATCTCATAGTCAAAGGAATATGTATAAGTCATGAAGAAAGCAATAGCAATAAAACTGAACGATCAACATGTTAAGCTAACGGATGGGTCTTGTCTATCACATCGTTCTCCTAGTGATGTGATCCCGTTCATCAAATGACAACACATGTCTATGGTCAGGAAACTTAACCATCTTTGATTAACAAGCTAGTCAAGTAGAGACATACTAGGGACACTCTGTTTTGTCTATGTATTCACACATGTACTAAGTTTCCGGTTAATACAATTCTAGCACGAATAATAAACATTTATCATGATATAAGGAACAACTTTATTATTGCCTCTAGGGCATATTTCCTTCAGTCTCCCACTTGCACTAGAGTCAATAATCTAGTTCACATCGTCATATGATTTAACACCAATAGTTTACATCTTTATGTGATTAGTTCACATCACCCAAAGGGTTTACTAGAGTCAATAATCTAGTTCACATCGCTATGTGATTAACACCCAAAGAGTACTAAGGTGTGATCATGTTTTGCTTGTGAGAGAAGTTTAGTCAACGGGTCTGCCACATTCAGAGCCGTATGTATTTTGCAAATTTTCTATGTCTACAATGCTCTGCACGAAGCTACTCTAGCTAATTGCTCCCACTTTCAATATGTATCCCGATTGAGTCTTAGAGTCATCCGGATCAGTGTCAAAGCTTGCATCGACGCAACCCTTTACGATGAACTTTTTGTCACCTCCATAACCGAGAAACATGTCCTTATTCGACTAAGGATAATTTTGACCGCTGTCTAGTGATCCACTCATGGATCACTATTGTACCCTCTTGCCAAACTCATGGTGAGGTACACAATAGGTCTCGTACATAGCATATTTTATAGAATCTATGACTGAGGCATAGGGAATGACTTTTCATTCTCTTTCTATTTTCTGCCGTGGTCGGGTTTTGAGTCTTTAGTCAACTTCACACCTTGCAACACAGGCAAGAACTCCTTCTTTGACTGTTCCATTTTGAACTACTTCAAAAACTTGTCAAGGTATGTACTCATTGAAAAAAACTTATCAAGCGTCTTGATCTATATAGATCTTGATGCTCAATATGAAAGTAGCTTCACCAAGGTCTTTCTTTGAAAAACTCCATTCAAACACTCCTTTATGCTTTCCAGAAAAAATTCTACATCATTTCCGATCAACAATATGTCATTCACATATACTTATCAGAAAGGCTGTAGTGCTCCCACTCACTTTCTTGTAAATACAGGTTTCACCGCAAGTCTGTATAAAACTATATGCTTTGATCAACTCATTAAAACGTATATTCCAACTCCGAGATGCTTGCACCAGTCCATAGATGGATCGCTGGAGCTTGCACACTTTGTTAGCACATTTAGGATTGACAAAACCTTCTTGTTACATCATATACAACTCTTCTTTAAGAAATCCATTAAGGAATGCAGTTTGACATCCATTTGCCAGATTTCATAAAATGTGGCAATTGCTAACATGATTCGGACAGACTTAAGCATCGCTACGAGTATGAAAATGTCATCGTAGTCAACACGTTGAACTTGTCGAAAACTTTTTGCGACAATTCGAGCTTTGTAGACAGTAACATTACCGTCAGCGTCTGTCTTCTTCTTGAAGATCCATTTATTCTCTATGGCTTGCCGATCGTCGGGCAAGCCAACCAAAGTCCACACTTTGTTCTCATACATGGATCCCATCTCAGATTGCATGGCCTCAAGCCATTTCGCGGAATCTGGGCTCATCATCGCTTCCTCATAGTTCGTAGGTTTGTCATGGTCAAGTAACATGACCTCCAGAATAGGATTACCGTACCACTCTGGTGCGGACCGTACTCTGGTTGACCTATGAGGTTCGGTAGTAACTTGATCTAAAGTTTCATGATCATCACCATTAGCTTCCTCGCTAATTGGTGTAGGAATCACCGGAACTCATTTCTGTGATGGACTACTTTCCAATTCGGGAGAAAGTACAATTACCTCATCAAATTCTACTTTCCTCCCACTCACTTCTTTCGAGAGAAACTCCTTCTCTAGAAAGGATCCATTCTTAGCAACGAATATCTTGCCTTCGAATCTGTGATAGAAGGTGTACCCAACAGTCTCTTTTGGGTATCCTATGAAGACACATTTCTCCAATTTGGGTTCGAGTTTATCAGGTTGAAGCTTTTTCACGTAAGCATCGCAACCCCAAACTTTTGAGAAACGATAGCTTAAGTTTCTTGCCAAACCATATTTCATACAGTGTCGTCTAAACGGATTTAGATGGTGCCCTATTTAATGTGAATGCAACTGTCTCTAATGCATAACTCCAAAACGATAGTGGTAAATCGGTAAAAGAAATCATAGATCGCACCATATCCAATAAAGTACGGTTATGATGTTCGGACACACCATTACGCTGTGGTGTTCCAGGTGGCGTGAGTTGTGAAACTTATTCCACATTGTTTTAGATGAAGGCCAAACTCGCAACTCAAATATTCGCCTCCGTGATCAGATCATAGAAACTTTATTTTCTTGTTACGATGATTCTCCACTTCACTCTGAAATTCTTTGAACTTTTCAAATGTTTCAGACTTGTGTTTCATTAAGTAGATATATCTATTGTTGGGGAACGCAGCAATAATTCAAAATTTTCCTACGTGTCACCAAGATCAATCTAGGAGATGCTAGCAACGAGAGAGAGAGAAGTGCATCTACATACCCTTGTAGATCGCGAGCGGAAGCGTTCAAGAGAACGGGGTTGATGGAGTCGTACTCGTCGTGATCCAAATCACCGATGATCCAAGCGCCGAACGGACAGCACCTCCGCGTTCAACACACGTACGGAGCGGTGAAGTCTCCCATGCCTTGGTCCAGCAAGGAGGAGGGAGAGGTTGAGGAAGAAGGCTCCAACAGCAGCACGACGGCGTGGTGGTGGTGGAGTGACAGTTCTCCGGCAGGGCTTCGCCAAGCACACGCGGAGGAGGAGAGGTGTTGGGGAGGGGAGGGGCTGCGCCTTGGATGTGGTGCTGCAGCCCTCCCCTCACCCCTCTATTTATAGGGAGAAGGGGGAAGGGGGCCGGCCCCTCTAGATGGGATCTAGAGGGGGGCGGCGGCCAAGGGGGAAGGTGGCTTGCCCCCCAAGCAAGGGGGGGGGGGCGCCCCCTTTAGGGTTCCCCCCAAACCCTAGGCGCATGGGCCCTAGGGGGGGTTGGCGCCCAGCCCACTAAGGGCTGGTTCCCTTCCACCTACAGCCCATAAGGCCCTCCGGGGCAGGTGGACCCCGGGAACCCCTCCGGTGGTCCCGGTACAATACCGGTATACCCCCGGATATTTCCGGTGACCGTATGGTGACTTCCCATATATAAATCTTTACCTCCGGACCATTCCGGAACTCCTCGTGACGTCCGGGATCTCATCCGGGACTCCGAACAACATTCATCAATCACATACAAACCTTCCTTATAACCCTAGCGTCATCGAACCTTAAGTGTGTAGACCCTACGGGTTCGGGAATCATGCAGACATGACCGAGACACCTCTCTAGCCAATAACCAACAGCGGGATCTGGATACCCATGTTGGCTCCCACATGTTCCACGATGATCTCATCGGATGAACCACGATGTCGGGGATTCAATCAATCCCGTATACAATTCCCTTTATCAATCGGTATGTTACTTGCCCGAGATTCGATCGTCGGTATCCCAATACCTCGTTCAATCTCGTTACCGGCAAGTCTCTTTACTCGTTCCGTAATGCATGATCCCGTGACTAACTACTTAGTCACATTGAGCTCATTTATGATGATGCATTACCGAGTGGGCCCAGAGATACCTCTCCGTCATACGGAGTGACAAATCCCAGTCTCGATTCGTGCCAACCCAACAGACACTTTCGGAGATACCTGTAATGCACCTTTATAGCCACCCAGTTACGTTGTGACGTTTGGTACACCCAAAGCATTCCTACGGTATCCGGGAGTTGCACAATCTCATGGTCTAAGGAAACGATACTTGACATTAGAAAAGCTCTTAGCAAACGAACTACACGATCTTGTGCTATGCTTAGGATTGGGTCTTGTCCATCACATCATTCTCCTAATGATGTGATCCCGTTATCAATGACATCCAATGTCCATGGTCAGGAAACCATAACCATCTATTGATCAACGAGCTAGTCAACTAGAGGCTTGCTAGGGACATGTTGTGGTCTATGTATTCACACATGTATTACGGTTTCCAGTTAATACAATTATAGCATGAACAATAGACAATTATCATGAACAAGGAAATACAATAATAACCATGTTATTATTGCCTCTAGGGCATATTTCCAACAGTCTCCCACTTGCACTAGAGTCAATAATCTAGTTCACATCACTATGTGATTGTAATGAATCCAACACCCATGGGGTTTGTTCATATCTCGCTTGTGAGAGAGGTTATTAGTCAACGGGTCTGAACTTTTCAGATCCGTGTGTGCTTTACAAATCTCTATACCATCTTGTAGATGCAGCTACCACACGCTACTTGGAGCTATTCCAAATAACTGCTCTACTATACGAATCCGGTTTACTACTCAGAGTCATCCGGATTAGTGTCATAGTTTGTATCGACGTAACCCTTTACGACAAACTCTTTTACCACCTCCATAATCGAGAAAATTCCTTAGTCCACTAGTTACTAAGGATAAGTTCGACCGCTGTCATGTGATCCATTCCTGGATCACTATTGTACCCCTTGACTAACTCATGGCAAGGCACACTTTAGGTGCGGTACACAGCATAGCATACTGTAGAGCCTACGTCTAAAGCATAGGGGACGACCTTTGTCCTTTCTCTCTCTTCTGCCGTGGTCAGGTCTTGAGTCTTACTCAATACTCACACCTTGTAACACAGCCAAGAACTCCTTCTTTGCTGATCTATTTTGAACTCTTTCAAAATCCTGTCACGATATGTATTCATTTGAAAGTACTATTAAGCGTTTTTTGATCTATCCTTATAGATTTTGATGCTCAATGTTCAAGTAGCTTAATCCAGGTTTTCCATTGAAAAACACTTTTCAAATAACCCTGTATGCTTTCCAGAAATTCTACATCATTTCTGATCAACAATATGTTAATAACATATACTCATCAAAAATTCTATAGTGCTCCCACTCACTTCTTTGGAAATACAAGTTTCTCATAAACCTTGTAAAAACCCAAAATCTTTGATCATCTCATCAAAGCGTACATTCCATCTCCGAGATGCTTACTCCAGTCCTTAGAAGGATTGCTGGAGCTTTGCATACTTGTTAGCATATTTCAGGATTGACAAAACCTTCTGGTTGTATCACATACAACCTTTCCTCAAGAAAATCGTCGAGGAAACAATGTTTTGACATCCTATCTGCAAGATTTCATAAATAATGCAGTAACTGCTAATATAATTCCAACAGACTCTTAGCATCGCTACGAGTGAGAAAGTCTCATCGTAGTCAACTCCTTGAACTTGTCAAAAAACATCTTAACAACAAGTCGAGCTTTCTTAATGGTGACACTTACCATCATTGTCTGTCTTCCTTTTAAAATCCATCTGTACCCAACAGCCTTACGACCATCAAGTAGTTATTCCAAAGTCTATACTTTGTTTTTTATACATGGATCCTCTCTCGGATTTTATGGCCTCGAGCCATTCGTCGGAATCTGGGCCCACCATCGCTTCTCCATAACTCGTAGGTTCATTGTTGTCTAGCAACATGACTTCCAATACAGGATTACGTACCACTCTGAAGTAGCATGCATCCTTGTCGTCCTACGAGGTTTGGTAGTGACTTGATCCGAAGTTTCATGATCACTATCATAAGCTTCCACTTCAATTGGTGTAGGTGCCACAGGAACAACTTCCTGTGTCCTGCTACACACTAGTTGAAGTCATGGTTCAATAACTCATCAAGTCTCCACCATCCCCCCACTCAATTCTTTCGAGAGAAACTTTTCCTCGAGAAAGGACCCGTTTCTAGAAACAATCGCTTTTGCTTCCAGATCTGAAATAGGAGGTATACCCAACTGTTTTGGGTATTCTATGAAGATGCATTTATCCGCTTTGGGTTCGAGCTTATCAGCCTGAAACTTTTTCACATAAGCGTCGCAGCCCCAAACTTTTAAGAAACGACAGCTTAGGTTTCTCTAAACCATAGTTCATACGGTGTCGTCTCAACGGAATTGCGTGATGCCCTATTTAAAGTGAATGCGGTTGTCTCTAATGCCTAACCCATAAATGATAGTGTAATTCGATAAGAGACATCATGGTATGCACCATATCCAATAGGGTGCAGTTATGATGTTCGGACACACCATCACACTATGGTGTTCCAGGCGGTATTAGTTGTGAAACAATTTCCACAATGTCTTAATTGTGTGCCAAACTCGTAACTCAGATATCTCTATGATCATATCATAGACATTTTATCCTCTTGTCTCAACGATCTTCAACTTCACTCTGAAATTACTTGAACCTTTCAATAATTCAGACTTGTGTTTCATCAAGTAAATATTCTCAGCATCTACTCAAATCATCTGTGAAGTAAGAACATAACGATATCCACCGCGTGCCTCAGCACTCATTGGACTGTACACATCAAATGTATTACTTCCAACAAGTTGCTCTCTTGTTCCATCTCACTGAAAACGAGGCCTTTCAATCATCTTGCCCATGTGGTATGATTTGCATGTCTCAAGTGATTCAAAATCAAGTGAGTCCAAACGATCTATCCGTATGGACTTTCTTCATGCATATATACTAATAGACATGGTTCGCATGTCTCAATCTTTTCAAAAACGAGTGAGTCCAAAGATCCATCAACATGGAGCTTCTTCATGCGTTTTATACCAATATGACTCAAATGGCAGTGCCACAAGTATGTGGTACTATCATTACTATTTTATATCTTTTGGCATGAACATGTGTATCACTACGATCGAGATTCAATAAACCATTCATTTTAGGTGCAAGACCATTGAAGGTATTATTCAAATAAACAGAGTAACCATTATTCTCCTTAAATGAATAACCGTATTGCGATAAACATAATCCAATCATGTCTATGCTCAACGCAAACACAAAATAACAATTATTTAGGTTTAATACCAATCCCGATGGTAGAAGGAGCGTACGATGTTTGATTACATCAACCTTGGAAACACTTCCAACACATATCGTCATCTCACCTTTAGCTAGTCTCCGTTTATTCCATAGCCTTTTATTTCGAGTTACCAACACTTAGCAACCGAACCGATATCTAATACCCTGGTGCTACTAGGAGTACTAGTAAAGTACACATTAATATAATGTATATCCAATATACTTCTATCGACCTTGCCTGCCTTCTCATCTACTAAGTATCTAGGGTAGTTCTGCTTCAGTGACCGTTCCCCTCATTACAGAAGCACTTAGTCTCGGGTTTGGGTTCAACCTTGGGTTTCTTCACTAGAGCAGCAACTGATTTGCCGTTTCATGAAGTATCCCTTCTTTCCCTTGCCCTTCTTGAAACTAGTGGTTTTACTAACCATCAACAATCGATGCTCCTACTTGATTTCTACTTTCGCGGTGTCAAACATCGCGAGTTGCTCAAGGATCATCATGTCTATCCCTGATATGTTATAGTTCATCACGAAGCTCTAATAGCTTGGTGGCAGTGACTATGGAGAACCATCACTATCTCATCTGGAAGACAACTCCCACTCGATTCAAGCGATTGTAGTACTCAGACAATCCGAGCACATGCTCAACGGTTGAGCTTTTCTCCCTTAGTTTGCAGGCTTAAGAAACTTGTTAGAGGTCTCATACCTCTTGACGTGGGCACGAGCCTAAAATCCCAATTTCAGCTCTTGGAACATCTCATATGTTCCACGACGTTTCAAAATGTCTTCGGTGCCTCAATTCTAAACCGTTCAACATTACACACTGAACTATCACGTAGTCATCAAAACGTGTATGTCAGATGTTCGCAACATCCACAGACGACGCTCGAGGTTCAGCACACCGAGCGGTGCATTAAGGACATAAGCCTTCTGTGCAGCAATGAGGACAATCCTCAGTATACGGACCAAGTCTGCATAATTGCTACTGTCAACTTTCAACTAAATTTTCTCTAGGAACATATCTTAAACAGTAGAACCAAAACGTAAGCTACGACATAATTTGCAAAGACCTTTTGACTATATTCATGATAATTAAGTTCATCTGATTATTAAATGAACTCCCACTTAGATAGACATCCCTCTAGTCATCTAAGTGATACATGATCCGAGTCAACTAGGCCGTGTCCGATCATCACGTGAGACGGGCTAGTCATCATCGGTGAACATCTTCATGTTGATCGTATCTTCTATACGACTCATGTTCGACCTTTCGGTCTCTTGTGTTCCGAGGCCATGTCTGTACATGCTAGGCTTGTCAAGTCAACCTAAGTGTTTCGCATGTGTAAATCTGGCTTACACCCGTTGTATGCGAACGTTAGAATCTATCACACCCGATCATCACGTGGTGCTTCGAAACAACGATCCTTCGCAACGGTGCACAGTTAGGGGGAACACATCTCTTGAAATTTTAGTGAGGGATCATCTTATTTATGCTACCATCATTTTAAGCAAATAAGATGTAAACATGACAAACATCAGATGCAAATCATAAAGTGACATGATATGGCCAATATCATCTTGCGCCTTTGATCTCCATCTTCGAGGCGCGGCATGATCACCTTCGTCACTGGCATGACACCATGATCTCCATCATCATGATCTCCATCATCGTGTCTTCATGAAGTTGTCTCGCCAACTATTACTTCTACTACTATGGCTAACGTTTAGCAATAAAGTAAAGTAATTACATGGCATTTTCATTGACACGCAGGTCATACAATAAATTAAGACAACTCCTATGGCTCCTGCCGGTTGTCATACTCATCGACATGCAAGTCGTGATTCCTATTACAAGAACATGATCAATCTCATACATCACATATATCATTCATCACATCCTTTTGGCCATATGACATCACATAGCGTACCCTGCAAAAACAAGTTAGACGTCCTCTAATTGTTGTTGCATGTTTTACGTGGCTGCTATGGGTTTCTAGCAAGAACGTTTCTTACCTACGCAAAAGCCACAACGGTGATATGCCAATTGCTATTTACCCTTCATAAGGACCCTTTTCATCGAATCTGATCCAACTAAAGTGGGAGAGACAGACACCCGCTAGCCACCTTATGCATCAAGTGCATGTCAGTCGGTGGAACCTGTCTCACGTAAGAGTACGTGTAAGGTCGGTCCGGGCCGCTTCATCCCACAATGCCGCCGAATCAAGATAAGACTAGTAACGGTAAGCAAATTGAACAAATCATCGCCCACAACTACTTTGTGTTCTACTCGTGCATAGAATCTACGCATAGACCTAGCTCATGATGCCACTGTTGGGGAACGCAGCAATAATTCAAAATTTTCCTACGTGTCACCAAGATCAATCTAGGAGATGCTAGTAATGAGAGAGAGAAGTGCATCTACATACCCTCGTAGATCGCGAGCGGAAGCGTTCAAGAGAACGGGGTTGATGGAGTCGTACTCGTCGTGATCCAAATCACCGATGATCCAAGCGCCGAACGGACGGCACCTCCGCGTTCAACACACGTACGGAGCGGTGACGTCTCCCACGCCTTGATCCAGCAAGGAGGAGGGAGAGGTTGGGGAAGAAGGCTCCAACAGCAGCACGACGGCGTGGTGGTGGTGGAGTGACAGTTCTCCGGCAGGGCTTCGCCAAGCACACGCGGAGGAGGAGAGGTGTTGGGGAGGGGAGGGGTTGCGCCTTGGATGTGGTGCTGCAGCCCTCCCCTCACCCCCTCTATTTATAGGGAGAAGGGGGAAGGGGGCCGGCCCCTCTAGATGGGATCTAGAGGGGGGCGGCGGCCAAGGGGGAAGGTGGCTTGCCCCCCAAGCAAGGGGGGCGCCCCCTTTAGGGTTCCCCCCAAACCCTAGGCGCATGGGCCCTAGGGGGTTGGCGCCCAGCCCACTAAGGGCTGGTTCCCTTCCACCTACAGCCCATAAGGCCCTCTGGGGCAGGTGGACCCTCCCGGTGGACCCCCGGAACCCCTCCGGTGGTCCCGGTACAATACCGGTATACCCCCGAATATTTCCGGTGACCGTATGGTGACTTCCCATATATAAATCTTTACCTCCGGACCATTCCGGAACTCCTCGTGACGTCCGGGATCTCATCCGGGACTCCGAACAACATTCGGCAATCACATACAAACCTTCCTTATAACCCTAGCGTCATCGAACCTTAAGTGTGTAGACCCTACGGGTTCGGGAATCATGCAGACATGACCGAGACACCTCTCTAGCCAATAACCAACAGCGGGATCTGGATACCCATGTTGGCTCCCACATGTTCCACGATGATCTCATCGGATGAACCACGATGTCGGGGATTCAATCAATCCCGTATACAATTCCCTTTATCAATCGGTATGTTACTTGCCCGAGATTCGATCGTCGGTATCCCAATACCTCGTTCAATCTCGTTACCGGCAAGTCTCTTTACTCGTTCCGTAATGCATGATCCCGTGACTAACTACTTAGTCACATTGAGCTCATTTATGATGATGCATTACCGAGTGGGCCCAGAGATACCTCTCCGTCATACGGAGTGACAAATCCCAGTCTCGATTCGTGCCAACCCAACAGACACTTTCGGAGATGCCTGTAATGCACCTTTATAGCCACCCAGTTACGTTGTGACGTTTGGTACACCCAAAGCATTCCTATGGTATCCGGGAGTTGCACAATCTCATGGTCTAAGGAAACGATACTTGACATTAGAAAAGCTCTTAGCAAACGAACTACACGATCTTGTGCTATGCTTAGGATTGGGTCTTGTCCATCACATCATTCTCCTAATGATGTGATCCTGTTATCAATGACATCCAATGTCCATGGTCAGGAAACCATAACCATCTATTGATCAACGAGCTAGTCAACTAGAGGCTTACTAGGGACATGTTGTGGTCTATGTATTCACACATGTATTACGGTTTCCAGTTAATACAATTATAGCATGAACAATAGACAATTGTCATGAACAAGGAAATACAATAATAACCATTTTATTATTGCCTCTAGGGCATATTTCCAACATCTATATCTGCTCAAATCATCTGTGAAGGTCAGAAAATAATGATACCCGCCGTGAGCCTCAACACTCATTGGACCGCATACATCGGTATGTATTATTTCCAATAAGTCATTGGCTCGCTCCATTGTTCCGGAGAACGGAGTATTAGTCATCTTGCCCATGAGGCATGGTTCGCAAGTATCAAATGATTCATAATCAAGTGATTCCAGAAATCCATCTGCATGGAGTTTCTTCATGCGCTTTACACCAATATGACCTAAACGACAGTGCCACAAATATGTTGCACTATCATTATCAACTTTGCATCTTTTGGCATCAATATTATGTGCATCACCGCGATCGAGATTCAGTAAACCATTTACATTGGATGTAAGACCATAGAAGGTTTTATTCATGTAAACAGAACAACAATTATTCTCTGACTTAAATGAATAACCGTATCGCAATAAACACGATCCAATCATATTCATGCTCAACGCAAATATGAAATAACATTTATTTAGTTCCAATACTAATCCCGAAGGTAGAGGGAGTATGCGATGGTGATCTTATCAACCTTGGAATCATTTCCAACACACATCGTCACCTCGCCCTCAACTAGTCTCTGTTCATTTTGTAACTCCTGTTTCGAGTTACTAATCATAGCAACTGAACCAGTATCAAATACCCAGGGGCTACTATCAACACTAGTAAAGTACACATCAATAACATGTATATCATATATACTTTTGTTCACTTTGCCATCCTTCTTATCCTCCAAATATTTGGGGCAGTTCCGCTTCCAGTGACCATTTCCTTTGCAGTAGAAGCACTCAGTTTCAGGCTTGGGTCCAGCTTTGGGCATCTTCATGGGACTGGCAACTTGCTTGCCGTTCTTCTTGAAGTTCCCTTTCTTTCCCTTGCCCTTCTACTTGAAACTAGTGGTCTTGTCAACCATCAACACTTGATGCTTTTCTTGATTTCTACCTTCGCCGATTTCAGCATCGCTAAGAGCTCGGGAATCGTTTTCGTCATCCCTTGCATATTATAGTTCATCACGAAGTTCTAGTAACTTGGTGATAGGGACTAGAGAACTCTGTCAATCACTATCTTATCTGGAAGATTAACTCCCACTTGATTCAAGTGATTGTAGTACTCAGACATTCTGAGCACATGCTCATTGGTTGAGCTATTCTCCTCCATCTTGTAGGCAAAATACTTGTCAGAGGTCTCATACCTCTCAACTCGGGCATGAGTCTGAAATACCAATTTCAGCTCTTGGAACATCTTATATGCTCCGTGGTGTTCAAAACGTTTTTGAAGTCCCGGTTCTAAGCCGTAAAGCATGACACACTAAACTATCAAGTAGTCATCATATCGAGCTTGCCAAACGTTCATAACGTCTGCATCTGCTCCTTCAATAGGTCCGTCACCTAGCGGTGCATCAAGGACATAATTCTTTCGTGCAGCAATGAGGATAATCCTCAGATCACGGACCCAGTCCGCATCATTGCTACTATCATCTTTCAACTTAGTTTTCTCTAGGAACATATCATAAATAAAACGGGGAAGCTATACGCGAGCTACTGAACTAAAACATAGATATGCAAATACTATCATGACTAAGTTCATGGTAAATTTAAGTCCAGTTAATCATATTACTTTAGAACTCCCACTTAGATAGACATCCCGCAAGTCATCTAAATGATGACGTGATCCATATCAACTAAACCATGTCTGATCATCACGTGAGATGGAGTAGTTTTCAATGGTGAACATCTTTATGTTGATCATATCTACTATATGATTCACGTTCGACCTTTCGGTCTCAGTGTTCCGAGGCCATATCTGCATATGCTAGGCTCGTCAAGTTTAACCCGAGTATTCTGCACGTGCAAAACTGGCTTGCACCCGTTGTATGTGAACGTAGAGCTTATCACACCCGATCATCACGTGGTGTCACGGCACGACGAACTGTCGCAATGGTGCATACTCAGGGAGAACACTTATACCTTGAAATTTAGTGAGGGATCATCTTATAATGCTACTGCCGAACTAAGCAAAATAAGATGCCTAAAAAGATAAACATCACATGCAATCAAAATATGTGACATGATATGGCCATCATCATCTTGTGCCTTTGATCTCCATCTCCAAAGCACCGTCATGATCTCCATCATCACCGGCTTGACACCTTGATCTCCATCGTAGCGTCGTTGTCGTCTCGCCAACTATTGCTTCTACGACTATCGCTACCGCTTAGTGATAAAGTAAAGCAATTACATAGCGACTGCATTTCATACAATAAAGCGACAACTATAAGGCTCCTGCCAGTTGCTGTAACTTTTACAAAACATGATCATCTCATACAACAACTTATATCTCATCACGTCTTGACCATATTGTTGGGGAACGCAGTGTTTCAATTTTTTTACCTACGATCACGCAAGATCCATCTAGGAGATGCATAGCGACGAGCGGGGAAGAGTGTGTCCACGTACCCTCGTAGACCAAAAGCGGAAGTGTTTAATAACGCGGTTGATGTAGTCGAACGTCTTCGCGATCCAACCGATCCAAGTACCGAACGTACGGCACCTCCGTGATCCGCACACATTCAGCTCGGTGACGTCCCTCGAGCTCTTGATCCAGTTGAGGACGAGGGAGAGTTCCATCAGCACGACGGCGTGACGACGGTGATGATGAAGTTACCGGCGTAGGGCTTCGCCTAAGCACTATGATGATATGACCGAGGTGTTGAACTGTGGAGGGGGGGCACCGCACACGGCTAAGAGATTGTCTGTTGTGCCTTTGGGGTGCCCCCTGCCCCCGTATATAAAGGAGGGGAGGAGGAGGCCGACCAACAAGGGGGGGCGCCAGGGAGAGGGGAGTCCTACTAGGACTCCAGTCCTAGTAGGATTCGGCCCCACCCTTTTTTCCTTCTACCGGAGGGGGAAAAGGGGAAGGAGAGGGAGTAGGAGAAGGAAAGGGGGGTGGCGCCCCCTTCCCAAGTCCAATTCGGCCTCCTCCCTTGTGGGGGGCGCACCCGCCCTTTGTGGGCTGGTTAGCCTCCCTCCTATGGCCCATAAGGCCCATATCTTTCCCCGGGGGCTCCGGTAACCCCTGCGGTACTCCGGTATGTACCCGATAGGGGCGTTAAACGATAGCGCTTGTTGGGAGGCAACCCAATT